>NC_046661.1:93937302-93969940 GCF_010883055.1 Belonocnema kinseyi
CCCCCCCCACCTTCGCCTGAAAAATGTATGTAGTGCAAAATTCTTTCCAAATGATGAATCCTGAATAAACTAAATTATTTTAAATCCAAATAATTTCATTTTTAACGAACAAGATTTAATTTTCAAACAAAGAAGATTATTTTTTGTCCAAGAAACAAATTTTTTTAACATAATACGTGCATTTTAAAATAGAAAAGATCGATTTTCAACGAAAATAGAAAAGATCGATTTTCAACGAAATATGAAATGGTCACATTATTAGTTAAAAAACTAAATTCTCAACAACAACGAAAACTAATTTTCTACAAATTATTTTAAAGCAAATTATTTTTTAGCAAACTAGTTCAAATTGCAATAAAGCTTTTAAATTGTCAACCAAAGAGATTCAACAAGAATACATTAATTTTTAATAACATTTTTGAAATTTAAAGCCAAAAGAACGCATTATTATTGCAATGGTTGGATTTTCAACCTAAAAATATGATTTTGTAATTAAAAAATTAATTTTATATGAAATAGTTTAATTTTCTACCAAATTGTTAAATCCTGAACTAAACCAGATAATTTAGACCCAAACAGTGACATTTTTATTCAAAAAGAATGAATTTTTGACCAGAAAGATTAATATTGCCAACCAACAAAAAAACGAATCTTAAACTGAATAGTTACATATTCAACAAAAAAGATAAATTTTAAACTAAGGTTATGAACCTTAATAAAATGAATTTTCAACAAAAGACTTGAACCCAAAAGATCATTCTTAACCCTGAAGATAAATTTCCTTAAAATGAAATAATTACATTTTCAATCAAGGGTGTGGCTTAAAAAAAATTTAATTTTTATAAAACTGGTTGAACTTTTAACGAAACTGTTGAATTCGAAACTAAACATGATAATCTTTAAACCAAATAGTTGAATTTTCAAACAAAAATATGAATTTCCCAGTAAGAAGATTACTGTTCCATCAAAAAATACAAATTCCCAAAAAAATAATTAAATTTTCAACCAAATAATTAATTTTAGAAAAAATTGTTGAATTTTAAAACTAAAAGGGTCAATTATCCAGAAAATGATAGAACTTTCAACTTGAAAATATAATTTTGTAACAAAAAAGTCAATTTTCTGTCAGAAAGGTTCATTTTCATTACGATAGTTCAATTTGAAGAAGAAAATTAATTTTCAGTTACATTATTTAAATTTTTGGCAAATTTTGTTAAGTAATGAATTAAATAGTTTCATTGTCAGTTAAAAAAATTAATTCTCAATAAAAAACAAATTATGAATCTTAAAACAAATAATTTTTAAACGAAAGAGTTTAACTTTTAATCAAGCTGTTGAATTTTTAACTAAAAAAAAAAGAATTTATAACAAAATGGCTGCATTTTCAATGAAAAAGATGAATTTTCCGGATAAAAGATTAATGTTCTTTAAACAAAAATTTCAACAAATTACATTCATTTTTAATAGAATTCTTTAATTTCAAAGCCTTACAGATAAATTTTCCAGAAAACGGTGGAATTTTCAACGCAAAACTATGTTACTGTTTTTTTTTTTTAACAAAAAAGTTATTTTTCAACCAAAAAGTTAAATTTTCATACAAATAATAAAAATGATACAAAAAGATGATTTCCAAACAAATAGTTTAATTTTCTACCAAATTTTTAAATTCTTAACCAAACCAGATTAATTTAGATACAAAACCTTTACATTTTTAATAAAAAAGGATAAAATTGCAATTAAAAAGATTCATTTTCGATAAAAAAAAGTCGAATAATTATTAACAGAAGAAAATAATTTTCAAGTAGAAAAAATCAATTTTCAACCATAACTGCAATAGTTGTATTTTTAGTTAATTTTTCAATATAAGCGATGAATTTTGAACTAAAAGAATCAATCCTTAAACAAATGAAGTTTCAACAAGGGTGTTTAATTCAAAAACTTATTTTTTAATCACAAGATTATTTTTCAGAAGAATTATTATTTCTTCAGAATTATTTTCTAATTTTGAACCATGACGATGAATCTTTAAAAAATGTTAATTTTCAGCAAACTAGTTTCAATTTTCAAAAATGCACATACATCTCTAACAAAATTGTGGAATTTTAAAGCCAAGAAGACGAATTATCTAGAAAACGGCTAAATTTTTTAACAAACGAGTTCATTTTTCACAAAAAGTTAATTTTTCATAAAAATTGTTTTATTTTGATCAAAAAAGTTAATTTTCAGTCGTATAGTTTAATTTTCTAACGAATAGTTGACTCTTCAATCAAGAAGATTAATTTTCGATACAAAAATATAATTATTAACAAAATTTATTAATGTTTAAGTAGAAAAGATTAATTTTTCAATACAAATTTCAATTTTTAACAAAAAATTCAATAGTATATTGTTAGTTAAAAAAATATTCCCAAACAAAAAAAAAACAGAAAGAATTTTCCAGAAAATAGTTACATTGTCAGGAAAAGGGGTAAATGTTCATCTAAAATGATCAAATAACGTAATTTAGATAAAACGTAACTTTGATCAAACTATTTAAAATAATAAGGAAAGTCTTTTTCTTTTTTAAATAATTGTTTTATTTTTAAATTCATCTCATTCATTAATTTTTTATTATGTTTCAAAGGTTTTGTTTTTCTGCTTGAGAATTAATTTTCTTAGACTAATTAAATTAAAGTATTACATTTATCAATTGTTCAACGTTTGCTTGAAAATTTATATTTTTAATTTAAAATTCATCTTTTTTAGTTAAAGATTCTTTAAAGTTTAAAAATTGAACTTTTGATGGCTACGGAATCTGGTCCCCTAAGCCATCTGGCACCCTACGTGATACATGATGAAAATGTTTTCTCTGAAACCGAAGGAGCTTTAAAAAAAGAGAATTCACATTCACCAAATTACATTTGTCGATGCTTTGGCCTTTAATTTTTAAAGTTCTGTGTATAAGTCTGGGGAAGTAGAAAGTCCGAGCGCGTAGCTGTATAATGTTTCTGAAATTTAATCAAAGTTTCAAGAAAATAGACAATGGTTGTTTTTGTTTTCTTCTTTCAGACTTAAATCGCGTCTACGATTAAGATTTATGTAAAGATCAATGATTCATGGATGAGCCTCGCCTACATCTCACGGTTTTCCCATTAATATCTGTGAGGAATTTGATGTTTCGTAGTTTCAAGATGTAATCAGTATTCATAGAGGAAGTTCCGAAACTTTCATTAGCCAAGATAACAGATTAAAACCTTTAACTAAGACTAATTGTACTGTGATGTCCTATATCATCAGGTGACATGAACATGCAACATTATATTTAATTTTGTATATTTCATTCAATTTTTAATGAAAGGCTGCTAAGCAGATTATGATAAATTGATCATTCTATTTTTTGTTTTTGAAAAGATGAGATTTTGTTTTAATAAAGATGCAATTTATGTTTTTTTAAATTCGATTGCTTGTTTTTGAAAAGATGAAATTTTCGGTTTTTGAAGAGATGCGAGTTTTTATTTTGAAAAAAGCGAATTTTTGTTTATGAAAAAATGCGATCTTTTGTTTTTAAAAAGACGATTTCTTTAGAAAAGATCAGATGTTTTGTTTTTGAAAAGATGGGATTTTCTTTTTGTAAAAAAGTCAATTTTTTGTTTTCAAATAGATGCGATTTTTTGTCTATAAAATATGTGTTTTGTTTTGTTTTTGAAAAGATGCGATCTTTTATTTTTAAAAATGCGATTCTTTTTAGCAGATTTAAAATGCTTGATTTTTGAAAAAAATGTTTTTGTTTTTAAATAGATGCGATTATTTGTGTTTTAAAAAATGCGCTTTTTTGTTGAAAAAATGTGATTTTTGGTTTTTAAAAAGATGCGATTGTTCGTTTTTAAAAATATGCAATATTTCTTTTTTGAAAAGCTGCGATTTTTGTTTTTGATAGAAAATGCAATTTTGTTTTTTGTAAAGGTGCGGTTTTTTTTAAGATGTAGTTTGTTTTGGACGCGCCGCGATTTTTATTTTTAGAAAAGATGAGATGTTTTTTTTTTAAAACATGTGATTTTTTATTGAAAATATTGTATTTTTTTCTATAATAGGTTCGATTGTTTGTGTTTTAAAATGTGGTTTTTTGTTTTTGAAAAAATGCCATTTTGCTCTGGAAGGATGAGGTTTTTTTAATATGCGATTTTTTGTTTTTGAAAAGATACCGTCTTTTGTTTTTAAAAATATGATTTTTTGTTGTTGAAAAATGTGATTTATTTATTCTTGAAAAGTTGAAATTGTTTGTTTTTAAAAAGATGCGATTTCTCGTTTTTGAAATGATGTAATTGTTTGTTTTTAGAAAATATGAGATGTTTTGTTTTTGGAACCATGTGATTTTTACATTCTCATCAGAGAAGGTATTAGATTTGTGTAAAATTTGACCCCCCCCCCAGTTTTTATCAAATGTCCACGTTTTGAGACCCTCTGAATCCGAAACACAGGTTTTTGCGAATGTGTCTCTCTGTATCTCTGTATATCTCTGTATGTATGTATGTCTGTCTGTCTGTGAGCATGATAACTTTTGACAAAATTAATCTATTAGATTGCCTTTTGGTACACTCGTTTAGTGTCCTAAACTAAAGGTCAAGTTCGTTAGCCAGCCATTTTGGACGAAAATTCAAAAAGTGGGCACATTTTGAATATTTTTGAGACCACTTTTTTAAAAATTCAAAAATTTTCTGTACGGTTATTTATAGAATTCAAAACATTTAACAATTTGTCTTCATGACTTTTTTTGAAAAATCAAAAATTAACAGAGTTATAGCATTTTCAAAATTCAGAAAAACAAACTAAAATGAACAATTTAAGCGAAATAACGCATGATACGAAAAAAAGTCTAGGGAAGAAAAACGTTGCTTTTCGAAAGCCCTACAAGATTATGATGACAACTTTTTCAATTTGTGTAAAAAGTTAAAAATTCAAAATTCGATCGTACACAAAATTTTTGAAACCACATTTTTTCAAGATGTAAAAATTTTATGCACGGTTGTTCATAGTACATCAAAACTTAAACAATTTATCCTCCTGACTTGTTTTTATAGAAAGAAAATTATCAGAGTTAGAGCATTTTCAAAATCCAAAAAAAAAAACTAAAATGAACATTTTAAGCCAAACAACGCATGATATAAAAAAAAAAGTCAGAAGAAAAACTTTGCTTTTTGAAAGCCCTACAAGATTATGATAACAACTTTTTTTTAATATTGTATTTTTTGTTTTTGAAGAGATGCAATTTTTTGTTTTTGAAAAAATGCTTTTTTTATTTTTTAAAAGATGTGATTTGTTGAAAAAATGCGATTCATTACTCATATTAGTTTTTCATTTTGTTCAATTGGAAGAAGGGTCATTTTTTTATTTTTAACATTCTAATTTATTTTGGAAGGGAGGATATTTTGGTTTTTTAAATTTTTTCTGAATTGGAAAAAGCGCTTGTTTGATTTTTATCATTTTTATTGAGTTGGAAGGAATGCAATTGCTTTCTGAATTGGAAGAGGATATTTTTTTCTTTTTAAGATTTTTTATTGAGTTTAAGGGAAGAATATATTTTTCATTTTTTTCTGAAATAGAAGTCTTTTTTTATCTTTTTAAAATTTTTACTGGGTTAAAGCGAGAAAAATTTAATTTCAATTATTGTTTAATTAGAAGAGAAAAAATGTTGTATTTTGAACATTCTTTTGGAGTAAAAGGAAGGAAACTTTGGTTATTTATTTTTCTGAATTAGAAAAGGTTATTTTTTCCTGTTAACATTTTTATTGAGTTGTAGGGGTGCATTTTTATTTCTGTTTCTTTTTCAGAAATGGAGGAGAGTAATTTTTCAAAATCTTCTTATTAAGTTGGAAGGGAGGAGAATCCGATTTTCAATTTTTTCTAAGTTGATGGAGGAAAATTTTTTGTTCTTAATATTTTTATCGAGTTGGAAGGCTGCACATTTTGGATTTAATTTATTCTGAATTGGAAGGGGAACATATTTTTATTTAAAATATTTTTCTGGATTTGGAAGGCAGGAAGTTTTCTTTTACATTTTTTTTCTGAATTGATAGAAGCCCTTTTTTGTTTTTATCGTTTTTATTAAGTTGGAAGAGATCAATTTTTTTCTTTCTGAATTGCAAAATTTTTTATTTAAAATTTTTTTCCTAATTAGAAGAATATTTTCTTTTATATTTTTTATTGCGTTTAGGGGTAGAATTTTCTATTTTAAATTTTTTCCTGAATGACCGGGATTTTTTTCTTAGATTAATTAATTTAGAAAAAATAATTAATTTTTAAATTTTTAATTGCAAGTGGAGAGAGGAAATCACTAAGCTTGAATTTTTTGCAAATGACGATATAAATTGATGCAAATAGCTCTGAGTAAATGTCTCGGACGAAATTGCGAGCAGTCTCCGGACGATGCTAATTTTGCGCTAACGATTAATGAATACTCGATCGAACACGTCCCTGACTCTCTTACCTTTTCTTCAATCCAGTTCAATCTCAGTCTACTACTCCTTCCACCTCACCTTTAAAGATGCAGGATAAGAAAACAGTATCTATCCAAGTGCCCTTTATTTAATATTATTGTTCATTTCTTTCGGAGTTTTCATTTTGTAATTTTCCTCCCTTAGGAACACTGAAAACAAATATACAAGAAATTTTTCGAAATATTTACTTATTTTATATAATATTTAAAATTATTCTGAAGATAAAATCTTTGCTCAGCAGGGAATCGAACCTAGGTCGGTCACTCCGGCCCCTAAACTATACACACAAGGATGACAGGCCCCTACGGTTGACTTCTTTGAAAAATACCCCTTCTCCCTACAATGCAGTTTCAATTTTAACTGTTGAAAATATAATTAACAATTTTCTTCCGTTTTCAAGAGTTGTAACTTGAACAGCCGAAAATTTAATTGTTCAATTTTATTAAATTTTTGAAAATTTAATTCGTTGCTCAATTTAAAAATCTAAAAGTTGGGAATTGAATTTTCACCCATTTACAGCAGTTAAACATTCAATTTTCTCAAATTTTGAAATTTAGCAAAAGCTTGAATTTTTGCCTATTGAAAATTAAAGAAAATTGATAGTTGAATTTTCTACATATGAATATTCATTTGGAGAAAATTTCAGAAAATTGATAATTGTAGACAATTGATAACTGAATTTTCAATTGTTGAAAATTGGACAAAATTTAATCAATGGATATTCGTCTGTTGGGGTTTTTTTAATCTCATAAATACCCTACTTAGAATGATTCGAAATTTGATAACTGAATTTTGATTGTTGAAAACTGGATAAAATTGAATTTTTAACAGTCTCAAATTTAAAAGAATTGTAAATTAAAGAAATTTAATCACTGAATTTCCATCTGTTGGGATTTTGTTCAATCTTATAGATTTCCTACTTAGAATCCTGGAAGACTATTTATTTTCAACAGCAACAACAAATTATTAATGCGACCCGTTTTCCAAAAAAGCAACTTTTATCGACATTTTGTTTTAGGGTTTAAAATGTTAATTTATTTATGTTTGAAAAATGAAATGTTTAATCTTTAATACTTCAATTCAAAATTATCTTCCACTTCAACTCTTAAAAATTTAAGAAAGTTGTTAATTGAATTTTCAACAGTTGAAAATTTAACTGTTCAATTTTATATAGTTGACAATTCAATTTTTTGTTTAATTTAATCATTTGAAAACAATTTTTACTGAATCTTCTCCAATTTTCAACATTTAAAAAAAAGCTAAATTATTGAAAATTGAAGAAATTTGATAATTAAATATTTAACATTTAACAAAAAAAATCAATAGTAGAGAATTTAAGAAAAACTAAAATTGAAAAAAATTGAATTTTGAACTGTTGAAATATGGTGAAAGTTTAAAATTTAATTTTAAACTGCTAAAAATTTGATAAAATATAAAACTTGAGTTTCCAACATTTTGAAAATTCAAGAAAAATGATAATTGAACTTTTATCTATTGGGAATTTGTTTAAATCTGATCAATTCCCCAATGAAAGTGTATTGGATGACTATTAGTTTGTCAAAAAATTATTGCCCAATGGCCAATTGAATAAAATTGAAAATTGAAAGTCGGATTATTAAATGTTGAAAATTGTAGAAAAACTAAAATTTTTAACATTTGAAATTTTATTGTTGAAAATTAAAGAAAAGTAAAAAAAAAACAATTTTGAGCTGTGTTAAATGGAAGAAAATTCAAAATTTAAGAAAAACTCTAAATAGATTTTTCGATAGTAAAATTTTCTTCAATTTGTAACTGTTCAATTCAACATTAGAATTTAATCAACATTGCAATCAGTAAAACAAAAATGTCCAAAAAAGCGTTTTCTTCTAAAACGGTTAGGTATAGGAAAATAGGATTTTTTTAAATTGATAGACAATCAATGGACTCTCAGCAGGGAATTTATAACTTTGAAAAAATTCCAACGATGCTCATCTCCTTATAACTGCATCCAATTTTTATAAATAAATTATCGAATGACGGAAGTAATTAAAAAATTATTCAAAATTATTAAAGAACACAAAACTCACCATGAAGAGATTATTTCTTTTTTGCATGCAAAAATTAATGTTTGATCGATCTCCTATTTTCTTCTCTTTTCGTGAAAAAATTAGTCTAATTCCCCTTTTTTGAGTTTCTTTATTACTGTGATCCCTGTGCGCAGCAACTGGCAAGCGAGAGACCTGGGTTCGATTCCAAGCCGAGCGAAGAGGATTTTTTTTTACAAAATATTTTCCTATATGCATATTCTAATGTAGGCAATTTTCAAATTGATTTAAATTTATATGTACCTTGCTTTTTCAAATAGTAAATTACATCCTCGCACATATATCTATGAAAACTAATAAAAAATTTTGCATTATTTAAAAATACAATTCGCTCGAATTTCGGAAAATAAAATCGCTCATGTATAGGAAAAGAAAATTGCAGATAATAGGCTCGCGCAAGAATAATTTTGTATCGGGAAAACAATTTATCGATAAAATCGTTTTTTTCGAATTTGAGAAAAAGACAGGAAAATTGGATCGGTTGTTTTCCAGGCAATTAGTATCGCATGGATTGATAGACGCTTAATTTTCGTCAAATGGAGCTTGATGTGATATTCAGGGTGAATTGCTGTGGTTTCGCGAGGTAACATTATTGTGATAAGCATCCGACGGATTAATGAAATTATAAAGCGCGATAGCACCAGCGCCATTTGCACAAGTCGGAAGTAATTCCTATTAAGTGAAACCCGTTTTTAAAAAGTTAAAACAAATAAATTTGCTGTTAAAAAATCGTTACTTTCTTAAAAATAATCAAAAAGTTACCAAATGGAAAGACACGGAAAAATATTTTTCAATCCATACCGTCTTTTGTTTAAAAATAAAAACCTAATATAATAAAGTTCTGAACATTCTGCCTAAAGACGCAGAAACCATCTTACAGATATATTGTTCTTTAAATGATAACAAAAAAGTTGCAAAGTGAAAAGACATTGAAAAATATTTTTCAATTCATACCATAATTTCTTTAAAAATAAGTACTGAATATAATAAAATTCTGAAGATTCTCCCTAAAAAGGCAGAAATCACCTAACAGATATATTATTCTTTAAAAAATAACAAACAATTAGAAAATGAAAATAAAATAAAAAATATGTTTCAGTCCATACTCACATAAAAAAAAACTAATATAATAAAGGTCTGAACTTTCGCCTTAAAAACCAGAAACTATCTGAACGATTTTTTTTTAAACAATAGCAGAAAGGTTACAAAATAAAGAGAAAATAAAAAATTATCTTCAATCTATACCGCAAAAAAAACTTAATATGATAAAGTTAACGAATATCTTAAATTATATTTTAAAGTATTTTAAATTGAAGGATGTTGATAATAAAATTTTCACATGGTGGCCGCTGGACCGGGAAACCGGGAAATGACCGTGAATTTTTTGAGACCGGGAGAAACCGGGAAATGAAAGAGAATTAATTTTTTGACCAGAAATTTTACAAATCCTCAGAAGAAAATCTTTTCAAGTTCAACTGTAACAGTTTTTTTAAACTAATTAGTTGAATTATATTTTTCAATTGTGATATCGTTCAGTTCGCAATACGTAATTCGAAAATCTTTTACTTTATATAAATTTTACATTTTTATTTTTAAGGCCACAATTTTTATGTAAAGAATTTCAAAAGTAAATCCTGAAGACTTCATCAAGCAAAAAGTAAAAGTGTTTGAAGTTGAAAATAAAAAAAAAAGAATTTTATTTTATCAACTGTAAATATAATAAATAAAATGTTTCCTAATGCATTGGTGCCTTGAATATTAAAAAGTAAACAATAAGTGATTTGACAAAACGATTCTGAATACGTTCAAAATTTATAATTTCCACATTTTAACGTTAAAAATTAAACTGCCTAAATTCAGAAGTCTTCAGTCATTGAAAAAATTTAAACGTCCGATTGAAACCTCATAAATTATTTTTAACTTAAAAATAACTTCATAATTATACATTCTTTATTAAAGGCTTTAATGAGATTTAAAATATTGTTTCAATCTAAATTATTCCATTTTTAACATATTCAATTATAAATTTTTAAATTAAGATAGCGGATAATTATTTAATATTTAACTGTATTTGACTGTTCATTTGAGACAAGTAAATTGAAACCACATGTTTAAAAGTAAGAAATTTAACACTGAGTTGTTTGACATAAAGAGCCTTGAATCATTAATTTTAAAGAGATTTTAAACTCGGAATGTTACAATTTTTATCATTCTTTAAAACAAAAATTGTATTCGTAAGTGAAATTGTTGAATTTTGATGTATAAATAACAATTGAATACTTATTATTTGTAGACAAAATTTAAGTAATTAAAAAAAATATTTAGAAGTTTGGAAAAGATTCGAAATTAATTTAAAACATTTAAAATGGTTTCAAATAATTTATACGAAGTGCTGTATCGAAAAAATTCAGCTATTTGCAATTAAATTCAGGGCAAATAGCCAAAGCCTAATTTGAAACAAAATGTAGATTTTTACAGATTTCAAAGGTAAAATTGAGCAGCTTTTTAAGTATACTGGAGGGCTTTAAAATGAAAAACATTTTCTTACGATTCCTAGAAAAATCGAAAATGATTTTTATTTAAAAAAATTATTTTTTGAGAATATTTAAATGTGTTTCAAAGATTTCTAAAATTTTCAAAAAAGAATCTGGAAGATTTTAAGGGAATTTTTGGAAATTTGAAGGATTTTCTAAAAATCATAGGGAAAATCGATTAATTTTCAAGCAAATTTATAGAAGTTCGAAAAAAATTTCAAAAATAATTTTAAATTTGGAAAATTTTAAAAGAACTTCTAAATTTCTCAAGATTTTAAAATAAAATGTTTAAGCTTTTCAATTATGTTTAAACTATTTAAGATGAAAGTAACTTAACTTCTAATTTAAGAAGGGTTCAGTTAAAAAAATTTAACTTTTTAATTTGGAATGCTTCTAGCTGAAAATTGCTTAAAATAATATAATTTAAAAAATTTTTAAGTTCGTTGATTGATCCTTTAACTTAGATCAATGAAAAACATAATGTAGATTTATATTTTTAGAATTGAATCTGAATCTTTGAACTACACATAATTTATAAAAGTTAAAAATTCTAAATTTTGCAGCTTATCTGCATTTTGTTAGAACATTTTTAATCGAAAAGTGTTTTGTACCTTCCCCTTTATACGTTTTCATTTAATTTATGTTTTATTACTTTACATGGTAGCATTTTTAGCTGTATAATTTAAAATTTTTAATGTTTTTGACCGTAACAAATTTTTGCGAACCGGAAGAAAATCGGAAAATGACCAGGAATTTTTTCCTTCGTGAAAACGGCCACTCTGATCTCAACAAATGAAAATTAAATTGTTAAAAATTGAAGAAAAATTATAATTAAAGAACATTTAAAATCGAATTTACAATTTTCGAATTTTGGCGATTTTCATGATAATTAAATAAATATTTAATATAAAAATGTTCTGAACTTTCGCGCTTAAAAGGCAAAAGCCATCTAAAAGATTTTTTTTTTAATTTTTAGATTCTCTCATTTTGAAAGCCAAGTAGAGTAGTCATGTCAGTCTCCTTTAGCAATTTTTTAATTTGGAAAGAAACATTATTAATAATTATAAAATTATGAAAGAAATATTTAAAAATTATAAAAATTATAGAGAAACAAAGTACTAAAACTATGATTCTGGGACGTGTTTACTTCTTGTCTCCGTTCCTATTGATTTTTCCGACCTTGTACTCACTTCGAAAACACACAAGTTTGTTCGATACTCTCCACTTTTCCTATAATGTCCGATCGACTTTTCTATTGTCTTAACACAAGTTTAATTAGTAAAAAAGCATTGACACATTTTTAATTGGATTGTTCAAAGTTAATTTTTTTTAATTTGTACATCCCAGGCGTAAAAATTATATTTAGTTAATTCAGAGTGGAAGAAGTGATATTTAATTTTCATTTGTCTTGTGAATAAAAGAAATATTTTAAACAAATGAAAATTATATATAATATTTCCGTCCATGTTTAATTTTTCCGCATGGCAAGCTGTTAATTTATAATTTTTTAATAAATATATTCCATTTTTAATAAAATAGTGAAATTTTAAAACAAGTAATGCAATTTTCCAACAAATGGTTGACCTTTTAAGCGCTTATGAGAATTTTAAATAAAAAAGTTAATTTTCAACTGAATCAAATAGCTAAAAATTAAAAAGTTTCATTAAAAAAAAAAGTTTAATTTAAAAATTAAACTGAAAATCAAATAACTGAATTCTCAGTTTAAAATATGAGTTTCAATACAAAAAAAAATTTGTAACTAGTGATGGATCTTGAGTAATGGGATGAATTTTTAAATAAGAGTTTTAAACATAATAACTGAAATATTTTATAAGACTTATGACTTTCAAAACAAAAAAAATGATTTTTGAATTAAATATCTATATTTCCGACCAAAATTAAATCTAGATCATAGTTGACTTTGCAACCAAATAGTTCAACTTTCGTAAAAAGAGACAAAACTTTAAAAAGAAATGGTTAAGTTTGTACACCAAAATTGAAGGTTTATCCTAAAAAATGAATTTTAAACTAAATAGTTGAATTTAAAAAAAAAGATTAAATATTAAACAAAAAGAGTGGAATTTTTAAGTATGTAGTTAATGTTCAAGCCAAAAAGAACGAATTTCTACAAAATAGTACAATTTTCAACCCGAAAATATAAATGTTCATCTAAAAAATTAATTTTCAATCACTGTATTAGATTTCTAAAGCAATAGATTAATTTTATACCAAAATAGGATTTCAAAACAAAAATACATCAATTTTTAAAAAAATACTAAAATTTTTGTCTTAAAAGTTAAACGTTGCATTTTAAACTAAAAACGGTAAACTCTCAACTATATCTTCAGGGATAATTTAACAGTGGAAAACAGTTTCAATTTTTGTCTCAAATGGATTATTTAAGTTTTCAGTCAACAAAATTAGTTTTTAAAGAAAAAAATTATTTTCATTAAAATAGTTAAATCCTAAATTAAAATCTAATTTAGCAACCAAAAACGTAACTCTTTCTTGAAAATTAATGTATCCTGTTGAAAATTCAACGTCTTCTAAAATGCTTTCTCTTGGTCGTAGAATGTTGTAAATCTTCGAATAGGGGGAGTCGGAACTAGGTTAATCTAAAGAAACACTTGTAGAAAGAAAAAAAATTATTTTCAGAGCCATAGAGATCTATAGCCAATGGAAGGTTCACCTTTTTTTGTTGGTAATCTCTTTGTTTGACAATCTATCTTTTTTGTTCAAAAATGGTATTTTTTGGTTAAAATTTAATTATTTTAATAAAAATTCCAAATTTTTTATAGAAGAGTATTCTATTCAGCTGAAAATTCAGCTTTGTTGTTAAAAATTAAAATATTTTTGACTTAAAAATGTAATTATTTTGATAGAATAAAAAAACTGCTGTATTTTAAGTCAACTATTTTCATGACAAATTAAGATCTTTTGGCTTGAAATATCAACTATTACATTTTTTGTTGAGAATTCCTTTTGTTTGTGGTGAAAATTCGTATTTTAGTAGAAAATTAATATTTTGAAATGAAAATTAATTTTTTAGGTTGAAAATTCATCTATAATTTATTGAAAGCCTATATATTTGATTAAAAATTCACTTTTATTTGAGAAGATTCATGTCTTCGGTGGAATTCAACTGTTCTTGATTTGAAAGAAAAATCTTTCTTGGTTTTAATATCAACAATTTTATTTTCTATTCATAATTTATCTTATTTAGTTAAAGATTCATGATTTTTATTACAAATTCATTTCTTTAATTGCAAATTTAACAATATTCCTAACATTATTTTTGTTTGTAAACGTTAATTGTTTCACTGAAAGTTTATCCATTCCATTGTTGGAAAATGTATATTTTTTTGGTAGAAAATTGAACTCCTTTGTCAGAAATTAACTTTTTTGTTAAATACTGAAGTATTTTGTTTAAAGTTCGTTTTTTTTTGCTGAAATTTAATTTTTTACTAAAAATTTAACTATTCCATGTTTGGTTGAAATTTTCTCTTTGTTTATTGAAAGTTAATGTATTTTGTTAAAAATACGTATATTTTCGCAAAAAGTTAATTTACTTGTTTAAAACTTAAATTCTTCTGTAAAAAAATCCACGTTTTTGTTGAAAATTCATTTTGTTCTTTAAAACATTAATTTTTAAGTGATTAATTAATTATTCCATTTTTGTTCAATACTGACACTTTTTAGTCGAAAATTCAACTATTCGGTTAAAAACTAATGTAATTTGTTGAAAATAAAAATATTTGTAGCTTAAAATATAAACTTTTACATTTTTCATTAAGAATTTATCTATTTGGTAAAAGGTTCGTCATTTTATTTAAAAATTCATATTTTTCATTGGAAATTGATCAACTTTCTTTAAATTATTTTTTTATGATTAATTTTTTCACTGAAAGTTTATTCATTCCACTTTTTGGAAAATTTATCATTTTCTTTTTTGTTGAATATTAAACACCTTTGCCAGAAATTAATTTTTTTTAATTCTTACCTATTTTGTTTAAAGTTAGTTTTTTCGCTGCAAATACATTTTTTGAGTTAAAAATGCCACTGTTCCATGTTTGGAAAATTATCTTTTCTTTTGTTGAAATTGAACTCCTTTGCTTGAAATTAATTTTTTTTTGTTAAATACTTAACTATTTTGTTTGAAGTTAGTTTTTTGCTGAAAATGAATTTTCTTAACTAAAAATGTAACTATTCCATGTTTGGCTGAAGTTTTCTCTTTTTTAGTTGAGAATTAATGTATGTTGCTGAAGATTTGTCTGTTTTTGCAGAAAGTTAATTTGCTTGGTCAAAAGTTAAACTTTTCCTCGAAAAATCCATTTTGTTGTTGTTGAAAATTCATCTCTTTTGTTGAAAATTTAAATATTTCGTTGGAAATTTCTTTTGCTTTCCCAAAAATTAATTTTTAAGTGATAATTTAATTATTCTATTTTTGGTTAAATGCTTATATTTTTTAGGTAAAAATTCAACTTTTTGATTAAAAACGCAGGTGATTTGTTGAAAATTAAAATATTTTTGGCTTGAAATTTCAACTATTACATTTTTCGTTGAGAATTTATCTTTTTGGTGTGAAAATGCGTTTTTGTCAAAATACCTTTTTCAGTACTAAATTAATCTTGCTGGTTGACCATTTTTTCACTCAACAAGGCTGGAAGATTCAAGAATTTATTATGAAATTTAACTATATAAAAGAAAATTTAACTGTCATGCAGAAGATTGTTTTTTTTTTCTAAAAGATAATTTTTTAAAATAAAAATTAAATTATTGCATTTTTGGTAAAAATGGATCTTTTTCAGTTTGGAAATTCAACTAATTGATTTAAAATGTATGTAGTTTATTGAAAATTTTTTTTTTCAGTAGAAAATTAATGTTCTTGGTTGAAAATTTAACTATATAGTTAAAAACTTATAAATATTAATAGAAATTTATTCTATTTAGTAGGAGATCAATCTTGTTGGATGAAAAGGGACTGTTTCTTTCAAAGTTAATCTATTTTGTTGAGAATTCATCTTTTTGGTAGAGAATTAATCTTTCATTAATTAATAAATTAATAACAATATAATTTTTTTCAAGTTAAATTTATTTTTTAAGCGCGCCAATCAGGTTTTTAGCAAGAATGAGTAATTCGAATATTTATAACAAATATTTCAATTGATAAAATATCGGCAAATATTTTCCAGATCTTTTCAGGAATAGTGATATGTTGATTGAACGATTACGGCGATCTGAAAAGAAACGAGCGAGTGGAAGGGAAATTCGATATAGAGAATAAGTGGGGAGGGTGAAATTGGATTTGAAGGAGATCTCGCGAGCGAGATCGCTTCAGGGTTTCCTTTTTTCCCCTTGACAGCGATTTTTTGCCGACTCAGCAGTGCCTCGCTGTTTTATACACTTATCTAGGTATTTATTGTGCGCATTTACGTGCTCACTACTGATTTCCAGGTGAGCACTCCTAGTCGTCTTCTGCGCGGAAATAAATAATTAACCCTATTAGTTTTATTTAATAAATATCTTCCTTTCTTTCTAGAAATAACGCAAATTCATAAAAATAATGGGTTCAAAGTTTTATTCTAGGAGGGCAATTTTTTAACGAGACGTGACATCTCCCCACGTAGCATAGTGCACAATTAGGCAGCATGAGAAATTTATTTATGCAGGCAACTTTTTAATCATTCCAGTAAGGAGGTATGTATCAATTACGTAAACTTTTTTTTGCTGAAGTTTCAAACCGCGTGTCCTCCTCTGTTAGATTTTTTAAGGTTTGACTTACCCCCCCCCCCCCCCCCCCCCCCCCCCCCCCCCCCCCCTCGCCCTCTATATTAAATAATTTTTCGTGAATTTATTTAGGGTTTATCCAGTAATTACATTATACGGTTTGAGGGAAAGGGAATTTGTTTAAATCTGACTGTTTCTTATGAATCGACAAACCAACCAGGAAAATTTTTAACAAAAAAGAAAAGCAACATTTCACCAAAAGAGATACATTTATTAAACAAAGAGACGAATTTTCAAAAAGAGTTGAATTTTCATCCAAGAAGATTGATTTTTCAAGAAGTATCAAGAATCGTCAACAAAATTTATAAATTTTTAAACGAATAGTTAAATTTCTTAACTAAGAAATACTAATTTTGACCAGAAATGCAATAGTTAATTTTTTATTTTAAAAAATTGAACAAAAAACGAATTTTCTTCAAGACAGTTGGATGTTCTAGCAAACAGTTACATTTTTTTTACTAAATTGTTAATTTTTCCAGCCTTATTCACGCTAAAAATTCTCAACCAAAAGGATAAGTTTTCTATTACAAAAGACGAATATTCATTAATTGACATAAATTTTCAACCAAATAGTTTAATCTTTAAATTAAAAAGGTAATTTCTTAACAAAAACATGCAGCAATCATATTTGTATTACACAAAATTAGTTTTTAATAAGAAAAAAGGTATTTTCTACAAAAAAAAGCAAAAGTAAAATTTTTATTTAAAAACATGAATTTTTAGCATACAAAAAAAGAATTTACAAAAAAGTAGTTGAATTTTCAACGTAAAAAGATGCAGTTTCAACGAAACATATAAAAAATGAGGATTGAATGAGGATTTAATTTTGTTGAAACTAATTTTTAACCAGTTAGTCAAATTTTCAACTAAAAAATATATATATTCTACAAAAAATGAAATGATTAATATTTCAATCAGAATTTTTTAAATTTTAAATGAAAAACATACCATTTAACCATAAAAGAAAAATTGATAACATACATTCACACATAAATCTTAAACTTAAACAGATAAATTTTCAGGCAAACAGTTATATTTTTAACAAACAAAAAATGAATTTTACACAAAAAAAGAGAGTTTTTAACCAATTGTATCAATTATTTCCAAAAAGTTAAGGTTTCAACTCAAAAAAAAAATATTATCGCAAAAACTGAATAGTTAAATTTAAACAAAAAATTAACAATACAGCTAAATTTTCGACTAAAAAAAAAGAATTTTCAATTAAACTTATAAATTCTAAGAATGATCAATCATTCTAAGCAACAGCTTAATTTTCAAACTAATAACTTAATTTTCAATCACACAGTTACATTTTCAATCAATAAGATTAATTTTTGACTTAAAAGGATAAATTCTCAACAAATCACATACATTTGTAACCAAATAGTTGAAGTTTCAACCAAAAAGATGAATTTTCCACAAAAAATTATGAATCTTTAAACAAAAAATAAGCTTGTACAAAAATAGCTCAACTTTCGACCAAATAGTTGATTTTTTAACCTACTAGGGTAACTTTTCAGGATAAAATATTATAATTGATATATCAATAAAACAAGACTTGAATTTTAAATAAAAAGTAGTTGAGATTTTCTAGAAACGGCGAATTATAACAAAATACTTGAATTCTCAACTAAATCTTATAGCTAAATTTTGAATCAAGTGCATTAGTTTTCTACCGCTTAAGACGAATTTTTAATTAAATATATGCATTTTCAAATAAATAGTTAAATTTTAATTTAAAAAATATAAATTTTAAACAAAAACAAAAAAAAGGAAGTTCAGACAGAAAGAGACGAATAATTAAACTGAAAGGATAAAATTTCAACAAAACAATTAATTTTTGAACCAAATATTACAATTTTTAACCAAAAAAGATGAATAACTTTCAATTTGAGTTTTCAATCCAGTTTGCGATTTAAGTGAAAAAACAGGAAAAAAGACAATAATTTATTCATGCATTAAAAATAATATAGTTTACGCAAGTATTCAGGTTTATTATTTTTAAACCCTTTAAAATATTAAGTTAGAAAAATAAAAATTTTACTTTGCATATAACAGCTGACAAACGGCTATTTAAAACAAATCTATTTAAAAAATTTTGAATGAATAATATGTCCATTTTATAACCAGAAGGGATTAAAAAGAAAAACCCGAAACGTTCTTTTTAGACAAAAAAAAAGAAGAAAGATACCTAAGTTCTCAAAAAGTATAATTTATTATTGATGTGCATTATTAGTAAAGTACTCATTATTTTAAGAAATGGGTTTGATTAATGTAAATATTTTTAAATAAACAATCGAAACTGTAGAAGAGAAATTTTTTTATTGTTAATAACAGAGTTACAAATCACTATACTAGATTTTAATTGAAAAATAATGCTTTGCTACATTTAAAGGACTTTTTAATTTAACATTATTAAAAATTGAATCAATTTATGAGTTAAAAGTTATTTAATAATTCTTTTTTTGAATACTGTAGACTAGTTGTTTCGCTTTATATTAGTTGAGTTTGTAGCTAAGGATTCAATATTTAAACTGAACATTTGTTCAGCGTTTGAAAGTTAAAATTTTTTTTAATTATAATGTCCTGGAGGAATTGTTGCCAACCAGGAATTGACCAGAAGTTTGTTTCTGCTAATAAGAAACTTTTCGCGCTGAGCACGATTCATTATTGCTAGTATTTATCAATTGTATAAACAAATACGGTATAGAAACTTTGTAGCGAATATTCTTGTTTTAATTTAAATGGGTTGAAATTATTCAGATTATCAAGATGTACCATCAAAAATTATTTGTTGATCTTATATTCTAATTTACTGGGGCGTAATAAATTTACAAAAGGAAAGAATATTTTAGTAATATTTGACAACAGTTGAAGACTTTTTTATAGCTATTTCAATTGATTCTTTTTTGAAGAAAAGTGTTTATCTTTTTTTTTCTCTGAGCAATCTAAAATTCTCTCTTTCCCTCTCCCTTTTTGCATTTTTTCTGTGTATCCACTCTGTCCTTTTTCTACCTCTCTGTACCAACTCAACGACTAAAAATGCGAATTCGGAAGCTCAGTTCCCTGAGGGGTACTCGTTAGCCCTACTGTTCGGTCACTTCTAAAGACTTTTGAGTGTTTAAATTCGTGTATATTGCAGTGCAGTCTTCTATAGATACGAAAGGTATTTTAGTTTAATTGAAAAATAAATGTTCCTGTGTGATAGTGATGTTTTTTATCATCAAAGATTACAACAACAAAATTATATGGAACTTTTGATTTTGGAAGAATATTCGAAAAGCTTTTTTATTATTCCGATTTTTTTATTATCAATGGTTAGAAAATATTAAAATTAAGGAAATTTTGTTGTGAGACGACAATGCTGGAAGCTTTTTTATTAGGCAGATTTTTTTCTAGGATGAATTAAAAAATAAAATTGGCTGTGTCATTCTGATTTTTCCTTTGCTATCAAAAGTTGAAGAATAAGAAAATTAAAGGACTTAATTTTTGTTAAGGACTATTCTGGAAGCTTTTTTATTAGTCTGCTTATTCCTCAAAGATGGCTTAAATTTAAATATTTGGCTTGCCGATGTAGATTAAAAATAAAATTTGCGATTTAAGAGTGTCGCTTTTTATTGACCAGTCGCTATAAAATATTGAAATTGAGGAAATATTGTTATCTATATGGCTAAAAGCTTTGTTATTAGTCCTTTTTTTCGAAAATGACTCGGGTTGAAGGACTTGTAATTTATATGTGAATGGAAAAACGAAACTTTAAATTTCATACTTTTTTTTGTTATCAGAGATTAAAAAATGAAGAAATTAGGCATTTTATTTTTAGAAGAATATGCTAGAAGCTTTTTAATTAGTCCAATTTCTTTTCGGGATCAATTGAAAAATAAAATTTGGTATCTTATTCTGGTGTTTTTTTTTTGTCAAAGATTAAAGAAAAAGAAAAATAAGAAAATTTCATTTTTTAGGTCACTAAGCGGAATTTTTTCATTCAGATAGATTGTCATTAAAGATAGTTAAAATTGAATCGTTTGGCATGTTGATATAGATTAAAAAAACATGTGACGTTAAAAACTTTTTTTATTAAGAGAGGTTACAAAATATTACAATTGAGGAAATTCGTTTATCAAACGACTGTTCTGGAAGCTTTTTTTATTACTCCGAGTTTTTTCAAAAAATATTAAAATTGAACATCTGAACATTTAGATGTGAATAGCAAAAAAATATTTTCTAGTTCATTCTGACATTTTTTTTGTCGTAAAATATTGGAAAATGTGAATTTTCGTTTTTAGAGGAGTATGCTAAAAGCTTTTCTAGAGGTCTGATCTTTTTAAGGAATCAATTTAAAAATAAAATTTTCTATATGCTATTAATTAAAACCGAAGAAATTTTGATTTTTCTACTTCTATGCTAAAAGCGTTATTAGTCCATTTTTTTAGAATTGCTGAAATTGAAGGTTGTGAAATTTAGATGTGAACCGAAAAACAAAACTTTTTAGTTCATTCTCGTGTTTTCTTTTGTTGTCAAAGATTGAAGAATAATAAAAATAAGGAAATTTAATTTTTCCTTTTCTTGGTTGAAATATTTCAACTATTATATTTCTTGTTGAGGATTAATTTTTTTAGTTTAAAATTTAACTATTTCCTATTTTGTTGAACCTCTATGTTAACATATCATTTTTTGTCGTTGAAGATTCATAATTTTATTGAAAAGTGATAGTTTTTATTGTAAAATTCAACCTTGTTGAAAATTGATGATTTTTATTTGAAGATTTATTTCTTTTGTTAGAAATTTTATTATTTTTGGCTACAAATCCAATTCTAGTGGAAAATTAATTTGGATTAGTTGAGGATTCAACTATTTTAGATTCAAAATTAAAATTTTTTCTTGGTTGAAATATCAACTATTATATTTCATGTTCATAACAAGTATTTTTTTATTACAAATTTAATCACTTGATTGCAAGTTGAAAATCTCCATTAAAAATTATTTCCTTTAAGTTTCAGCATTTTGGTTGAAAATTCGACTTTTATATCAAAAATTCCATTCTTTTTTTGAAAATTTAATCATTCTTCTAAAAATTTCACTTTTTTCAAACAATTGTCTATTTGCATAGAAAATTTGCTCTCTTGCATTGAAAATTCAAGCGACCTTTGAAAAATTCATCTTTTTGGTTTGAAAATTTATCTCAGTGGGGAAAGGAAAGGGAAATTAGGGTGGCGAAGTAGAGGTAGAGAGGGGAAATAAAGAGAGTGGCTTCTGGAAAGTGAGAGGAAAGGAGGAGAGTGGAGTAAGTGAAGTAAGGGAAATTAGGGGTTAGAGAAGTAGGGGGAACTGGGGTAGGGTGGCAGCAGAAGTTATAGGAAATGAGGATAAGAAAGGAAGAGGAAGTGACGAAAAATGATAGGAGAATAAGGATTTTATGGGTGGAGAAGCAGCTGATTTGAGGGGAGGGGAAGTTAGAGGAAAGTTAGAATGTATAGTCAGGGAAAATGTTGAGTAGGATAGTAGATGATGTGAAGAGAAATGCTAAGAGAAAAAGTAGGAAAAGTGATAGAAAATGAGGAAGGGTAAATTAGGGAAAATAAAAAGAGGGGAAGTAACAGAAATGTATCGAAGGGACAGTGCGAAATGACAGGAGGGAAGGTAGGAGAAGGAGAGCGTCAGCTGGAGGAGAAAGAGGAGGGGGAAGTAAAGGAGGAGAAAGTTGGGGAGGGTACAAGGAAGGGTAAAATGAGGGGAGGGAAATTATGGGAGTGAGAAATATCAACAATATAATGAACGTATTAATATTCAATAGTTTATATTTGAAGTAATTTAGAAGCACCAGGTATAAATATTTTCCGCAAGTTTGTCAGCCTGCGTCTACATTCATGTGAATATGGGGCTTTGTATGTCGTTTTCAAAGTTTGCCGATTATATGTGTTTTTGTGTGCTTGTGTGTGTGTGTAAACTGGCATGCAAAATAGAGTACGTGAACTGGTTGAATTGGTAGCGAACAGTTGCTGATCAGAATCGGTAATCAATTCTTGAATCTAATTTCAGCTTCGCATTCAACTCCGTATAAACAATGACAAAGGTAAACTGAAAATAATTATTATTAATAGTGATATCAAGATATTTGAATTTTGAAAAGAGTTAAAGTTTAAATGGACCGCTTCACAACTCTTCACAACTGTTTGTTTAAAAGCTAATTTTTTCGGTTAAAAGCCTACCATTATACTTTTCATTTAAAATCTACATTGTTTGATTAAAAATTTTACTATCTAGTTCAAAATTTAATCCTTTTGTTGACAATTTTTTTAATTTTCGGCTGAGAATTAATTTGTTTTGGATAAAAATGTAACTATTGTAATATAATCTTCTTTAGTCGAGGATCAAAGTATTTTGTTCAAAATTCGCCTTTGTTAATTAAATTCAAACAGTCTTAATTAAAAAATTATTAGTTTGTGTGTAAAATATGAAATATTACATTTTTTGTTGAAAATTATTCTTTTTATGTCAAAATCTCAATTCTTTGGTTCAAATTTAAACTGCTTTTCTTAAAAACTGCTTTGTTGTTGTTGAAATTCCATGGTTTTAGTGGAAAATTCATCGGTTTGAATAAAAATTGAACTGCTTTGATTAAAATTAGTTCTTTTTTTAAATGTTATTTTTTAGTGAAAATTAATTAGTTGGTTGAAAATTCAAGTGTTTGGTTGAAAATTCGACTTTTTTGTAGAAAATTCGTGTGTTTGTTTTGACAATTAAACGAATTAGTATAAACCTCAATTGTTTTGAAGAAACTTATTTTACTTTTAATTTTATTTTCTTATGAAAATTTTTTTGGATTGAAAATTCATCTCGTCGGTTAAAAATATAATTTCTTGTTTAAAAATTCAACTATTTTGTAGAAATATCGTATTTTTTGGTTTAAAAATTGAACATTTGGTATGAAATTTATTTTTTCTTTCTCAAATAAGAAATTTTTTCTTGTTTAAAAACTTGTTAATAATTCGCCGTTTTCATTTGAGGGTTCACCTCTTTTTGTAGTAATTTCATTTTTTGTTGATTTGATGTAAATTTTTCTTCTTTAAAATGAAATTATTTTCTTGGTTAAGATAACAACTAATAATAATACGAAAATTTTTAAATTTTGAAAGTATTAGTTTTTCGAAAATATTTTTAATAGAATTAATCATTCATTTTTTTGATATTAGAAAATTTAATTTTTAAATTCGTAGATTTAGTATTTAAAACCAAACCGTTTTTTAAAGAGAAATTTGACTTATATTTCTGGAGTTTCGGATAATTTTTAGCTATTTTAATTAATTTTCACGGTTTACAGAGATATTTTAATATATTTTGAAGTATTTTAGGGGACTTAAAGATTTCTCGAGAACTTTAGGGAATAAAATAAGTGTTGTTTTAAGGGATTTCTACGGATTTCTACGGATTTTAACAATTTCAATATCAATTTTAATTTTTAAAAACTATAAATGTGTAATCTTTACTCTATTTTTCTTTTTTTTTGTTGTTGTTAAAATATTACCCTATTTTCCTATCTTTAATTCTTCAATAATAAATTGTTTATTATTTTCCACTTCTAATATCGTAGGTTTATTTTAAATTAATTTTTTAACTTTTTAGTGTGACAAGATTTCACTCCGTGACACTTTGTCCTTTTTGAACAAACTTTGTTACGATTGATAATAATTATCTCTTATTATTTTTATGTTGCAGGTAAGCAGAAATATAACTCCTAAATCCCTAAGAACCGTAAGTACAATTAAGCCGGGCGCGTAAGCGATTTTTTGATACTTTAAAGTTATTCTATACTTTATATTAATTTATAAATTATTGAGAAAAATTTAAAAAATCTAGTTTCTAATTTTATAGAGGGCAAACATGTTGAATATTTTTAATGTAATAATAATTTAAAAAATTACAACTTTTGCAAGAGTTGTAACCACTGTATTAATTTATTAAACTTGTATAAAAAAACTATAAAATTTATCTACCAATTTAATTTTAGTGGAATTATCATGGAAATTCCAATCAGATGTTTCGATATTAACAAAACGAATTTTATTGTCGACAAATGCTCGATTAATGTACTTTTGTATTAATTTATTTTAAATTTATTAAATAATTATGAATGATACTGAAATGATCATGAAGTTCCTAGTTAAAAGGACTGACATTGAGAAAAACTAATTTTTCCGTCGACAAGTGCCCGACTAATGCATTTATTTATTAAAATTATTTATAATATGGGGAGAATCATCTTAGATAGAAGTTTTCTTTAATATAATTTTGTTTCCATCGTTTCTTGAAATACTACTTTTAAAAACATTATATTATTAATAATGATAAAGAACACACTTTCAACACATAATTTGTTTATGAAATTTTCCTTTTATTTACGAGCACCGGTGCCGCCAAATAGAAAAAAATTAGTCGTAGGCTATTAAGAAGTTAATTCAGTCTTTACCTCCCCCCTCCATACTTCCCCTTTCCTGTTCATTGTGAATTTCCCTACTTCCCCTCTCCACACTCCAAACTTCGCTTCCCTTCTCATACTTTTTCCTCGTCTGCTTCCCTCACTCCTCACTTTTCAATTTAAAAATCCTCTTACCCTACTTCCCCACTCCACATGTCGACTCACTATCCCACACTCGATTCCCCTCACTTTCTCTACCCCCATCTTTACACCAGTACCTATTCCTGAGAAAGCAGGGTGTTGGATGGACGTACCGCCGCATTAAATTATAAGGGTTTCTCTACGAGTTAAAAAACAATAAAAATGGCTTCCATGGTAGAAACCATTGTGATTTGAATTAAGAGAAAATGAGGTGAGGAGAAGTAGGGTAAGTATGGGTAAATAAAGACATACACAATTTGGGAAATGAGGGGAGGAAGTGAGGAGAAAGAAGCTAAGTGGAATTAGGGTAAACGAAAGAGAAATGAGGAGAGTGTAATAAGGTGAAGTGACAGAAGTTAAGCTGGTGAAGCAAGGGAATTGATGAGAGGAAAATCAGGAGAAATAAGGAGAGAGGAAAATAGAGTATGGATAAATAGAGTATAAAAATAAAGAGTAAAATAGAGGTAAAATGGGTATGGGGGGAAGAAAAGTGAGGAAAAATAAGAACAGATGAATTAGAGAAACTAGTGACAATGAGGGATGGTGAAGCAGGGGAAGTTATGGAAAATAAATTAGGATGAATTAGGGAAAATCAGGAGAGGAAAATTCGCGAAAATGAAAAAAGTTGTTAGGGTGAGTATGAAAAATGAGTAGAGGGAAATAAGGATATATGAATAGAGAGAAAGAATTAAAAGTGCGAGAAATGAGGGAGGGAAAGAGCTTGAAGTAGGGAAAATAAAAGTTAAAGAAAAGAAAGTGAGAGGAAATGAATGGAGGAGAAGTAAACAAAATGATGTGGAATAAGAGTAGGCTGTGTTGGGAATAGTAAGGGAGAACAAGGGAGCGATGCGCAATGAGAGGAGGTAAATTAAAGGGTGAAAAGTAAGGGGGAAAGGAGGGTAAATAAAGAGTGTGAAAATATGTTAAACGGGAGGAAATAAGAGGGAATTATGACAGAGTGAGTGAAGAGAATGAAAACAGCGAAAGAAGGGTAGGAATGGGCGGGAATTTAGGATAAATTAGAAGATTTTAGGGCAGGTAAAGCAAAGGGGGTAAGTGGATGGAAAGTAGGGGGCATTCGGAGAACGAGGTAGAGGAAGTGCAAGCTGGGGATTAGGAGGAGTGAGGAGGAATGAGTAGAAGGGAAGTAAGAGACATTAGGGGTAAAGGGAAATTATGGGAAGTAAGAGAAGTGAGAGAAAATAAGGGATATGGAATTATAAAAAGTGAGAGACAATAAGGAGAATGAAAGTATAGATAATGATGGAAATAAGGGATGCGAAAGTGAGAAGACATAAGGGTGGTGTAGAAGGGTAATTAAGAGAAAATAAGCGGTGGGGAAGTAATGGAAAATAAGGGTAGGGGTAATAAGGGGAAAATTATAGGGGAAGTAGAGGAAGCCAGGACAGTAGAATTAGGTGAAGTAAGGGAAATTATGGAAGGGAGTGAAGGAAAATGAGGGGCTGACAAGTAAGGGAAAATAAGTATTGTGGAATTAGGTGAAGTCGGACTTATGAAAGGAATTAAAGAAGGTGGTTGGGGGAAATGAGAGGATTGAAGGCAAAATAAGAGTAGAGTAATTAGGTTGAATATGAAAAATGAGGAATGGAGAAATGCGGCAATTTAGAGAAAATTAAGTTGGAAGTAGATGAGGAGGAATTTGGGGAAGGGTTGAGTGAGGATGAAATCAGGCGTAGAGAAGTAAAAGAATTTTAGGAAGAGTAGGGGTGGGAAATTATAGAGGGAGAGGTTGAATAACTTAATTAAGGCCTTAACAGGCTGCGAAACCCCTTTTTTGGTGTGTTGTGTTGATTTAATTAAATAGTGCCAGCGGCTTGATTTTTGGTTGCGAATGCTTGATTTGTAAGTGGAAAGTTGTCTGGAAGACAATAGTGGATTCGTCTTTGTGGTTGATTCCCGCATTGTTTTGTTTAATCCAGACCTCCAGGGGACCGACCTATTCCTTCCGCCTTCGACTCTCTCCCCTGATTCCACCCCAAAAGCGTCGAAAGTTGCTCTCGATCTAGGTCGCAAACCCGACCTGAATAGTTCAGTAAAGCCCGGACCAAGTGCGAAACCTACCGGGTGTTTCAAGCCAGTCTCAAATTCAAAGAGACAGATACATCGAGAGTAGAAAGGATATTTCTTAGGAAAAGTAGAAAATATGTACTTTTTACTTTTAAATCCTCTTAAAATTCTCTAGTGATTTGCTGGAGGAACTCGAAAGGAAACTGGTCACGACATAAATAAAAATTTTATTTCCTACAGTTGACAGGTGCAAAAGTCAGCCAACTGTCAAAGATAATAGATTTCAAATTTTGATTTTAAATTGTTTTGTTCCGTTTATGCAAAAAATTATAATTTCAAAATGTTACAATATTAAGGTTCTTTTTTTAACAATAATGGCTAGGACAAATTTTTAATTTTCTGTAGTTAAAAATAATATTTTTTGGTTGAAAATGCAACAATTTTAGAATAAAATTAACTTTTTGTTCAAAATTGATATCTTGGGTGTTGAAACTTCAACTGAAGTTTTGCTTGGTTCAAAATTCGTTCTTTTTGTTTAAAAATTAATATGATTTTGTATAAATTTTTTCTTCTTTGAATAAAAATGAAACCTGTTCAAAATAGAACTACATAATTAAAGTTTATTTGGAAATTCGTCTTATTGGTCAATCTTCATTTGAAATCTCTTCTTTTCTGGTTAAAATTTTAACTCCTTGGTTGAAAATAAACTTTTTTGTTGAAAATTCATATTTCCGGATTAAAAATTCAACGGTTCATAGGAAATTTTTCTTTTGGCTTGAAAGTTTAACAATTTACAAGAACTTTCTTTTTCACTCAAAAACCTTTTTTTATTGAGGAGTCGTTTTTTTGGTTGACAAATTGTTTATTTTAGTTAAAAATTTGACTTTTTCGTTTAAATTTTTATTTTTTGTTAAACATTAATTTTTTCAGTGAAAAATTGACTTTTTAATTTTTTATAATAAATTTATGTTCTTAGTTTAAAATTAGACAGATTTGTTAACAAATTTATATATTTTGTTGAAAACATTTTTTTTTCGTTGGAAATTCATAATTTCTGTTTGAAGATTCAACTGTTTTACAGAAAAATTCATCTTTTTTGTCGGAAGTTTAATTATTTTGTTTAAAAGCTTGTTTGCAATTTACATTTTTTGTTCAGAATTAATTTTTTTTAATGAAAATTTAATCATTTGATGAAAAGTTAAACTCTTTTGTTAAATATTATTTTTTGTTTAAATTAAAGATTAATTAATTTAGTTCAAAATTTAGCTATTTTGTTGTAAAACGAGCTATTTTATTGAAATTTCGTTTGTTTTTAGGTCGAAAAGTATTTGTTTGTTAATTAAAATTTAAAAGTCCAGTTTAAACTTTAATTAAATTTTTTAAATTTGTTTTTTCCAATTAAAAATTCGTGCTTTTTTATGGAACTTACTCTTCTCGTTTGAAAATTAATATTTTTTGTAGAAAATTCTACTATTCTAGTTAAAGATTCATCATTTTGGCTGAAAATTAAACTTTTCTAATTAAAATTCATTACTTTGTTTGAAAATGTAACTATTTTTTGAATCATTAGTTAATCTTTAGTTAAAATTTAGTTTTTTTAAAACTGAAAATGTAACTATTTCAATTTAATATTTCATCATTTTAGTTGAAAATGTATCTCTTTGGTTGAATATTAATTTTATGAACTGAAAATTAAATTATTATATTTTTGATTGACAATTTATCTTCGTTAAGATCAGTTTCATGCATTTTGTTGAAAATTCATATTGTTTGGTAAAAATTAATCTTCTCGGTTCCAGTTTGATCTTTTTGCTTAAAAATTAACTATTTGAGTTGAAGCTTAATCATGTATCAGTTTTTTTATAAAAATAATTTTTTAACTGAAAATTCATCTATTGAATTTTTTTCTAAAATTGATCAATTTTTATTTCAAAAATTCAACAGTCGCCTTTGTTGTAGAAAATTAATCTTCTTATTTGAAAAATCATATTTTTTGTTGACGATTTAAGTATCCAAGTTAAATATTAATAAATTTGGTGGAAAATTTATTTTGTCAGTTGATTATAAAACTATTTAGTTCCAAGTTGAACTCTTTTGTTAAAAAATTATCTTCTTTGTTTTAAATTAATGTATACAAATCGACGATTCATCAGTTTATTGAAAAATGTATCACTGTCGTTACAATATTTGTTATTAAACAAATTAATTTTTGTAACTGCAAATTTAACTATTTCATTTTTTAAACTGCTCTTTTTTCGTTTAAAATTCCAGTATTTGATTTAAAAATTGAATTTTATTTTAAACTCATCTGTTTGGTTAAGAATTCATGTATTTTGTTGAAAAAATCGTCTTTATTGGTATAAAATCATTCTTTGGTTTGAAATTTTAACAAAAATTGACGTTTCAAACAGCAAATATGACTTTTCAGAAGAAAATTAATTTTGCACGAAACTGATGTATTTTTACCCAACAAAGATGAAATTTCAAACCAAGGAAATAATTTTATTATACCAGAAAGGAGGATTTTCAACTAAAAAAGATCAACGTTAAAAAATGTTTTTCAACCCTTAGCAAAAAAGATGAATTTTTACTAAAAATATAAATCTTAAAAAATGTAAGGAAGGTAGATTTTTAGTTAATCTTTTTTTTAAGTAGTTAAATTTTCATCCAAAAATATTCCAGTTAACTTTTAAAAATCAAAATATGATTTTTTTAAACAAAAAATAAGTTTGTACGAAAAAAAAATTACGATACAAAAAGTCGAATTTTTTTACCAAAAAGGATGAATTGAAAAAAAAAGAATAATTCTCTACCAAACTTTTTTATTTTTATCAAAGAAAGATCAAATTTGTATTAAAACAGACTAATTCTGAATAAAAAACAAACCTTTTCTTTTAAAGTTCAACTTTTATCCAGAAAAGATTTTACTTTATTTTTCAACACAAAAATACGTTTTTTAAACAGAAAGTAAATTTTCTAGGAAATAATTGAATTTTCAACAAAACAATTGCATTTTCAGCCGAGAAAGATGCAATATATCTACAAAAAATATGAACAATAATCAAAAAGACAAATCAGAACAAATAGTTTTCACCCAAAAAAGATTTCAGTTGACTTATCAGCTACAAAATATGAATTTTAAACAAAAGGCTAATGTTTTACGAAGAGCTGAATGTTTAACCCAAAAAGACAAATTCTTAATAAAACAATTAATTTTTCAACCAAAAAGGATGCTTTTTAAGAAAATTGTTAAATTTTCAACCAAATAATAAAAATTATAACTAAAAAGATAATCTTCAGGAGAAATTTTTTTGCACATCTGCAAAAATTACGTGCCGTCTTCCGTTACGGTATTAGAGAAATCGAAAGAAGAATATTTCTTTTTAAATACACGCTATCCCAGTCCAAGCTGTTACACTTATGATACGAGTAATTTAAAGGAATCTGTGTTATCATCAGAAAAGTGACCATCAATCAGTGTTAATATCATTTCACAATCCGATCAATTCAATTTCCTGTGGGGCGAAGAGAGTAGATCTTTTTTTATAAAAAATGCAATTGAAATTGTTATTAATTTATCAAATAAGTCCTATAGGCCTGGAATCATTTACTCGTGTTTGGATTGGTAGGATTAAGGGGGAGGATTCGATGAGAACTGCATCCTCATTATCAAATTATTCAATTATTTTTTAATTATTGTTCACTTATTGCTACAGAGGCACTGCTACGAGTTTATCAATAATTCATAATTATTAATCAGATTTATATCAATGTTCTCATATTAAACAAATGCTCATTACAAACATTGCACTTTGCATCTATACATTTATTATATCCTGAATGCGTATGCTGTTATTGTGTAAATAATAACTTTCAAATATTGAAATTCATTGACCCAGTCATGTGGCAATTACCGTCAACATTCATCGAAAATCTACTATATCTATATTTGTGTGTCGACACAAGTATATATATCGAGTTCGACGAGATGAGAGCAATTAGGAAGGAGCGGAAGTTTCTGCAGCAATATGTAATCTTGGATTTGTAAATTTGTCGTGTAAAGTCAATTAGATTTATTGGTAATTAGGGACCGTGATTAAATTACTTAAACTTTTTTTCCTGATATTTCAACCCACGCCCCCCCCCCCCGTTGTTAGGGTTCGTGAGATTATACCCCCCCCCCCTATCTTGGGTAATTTTTACCGAAATATTTTTTTCGTGAATTTGTTTAGGGGTCAAACAAAAATTACGCGAGACCATTTTGGGGGTGGGGGGACTTGGTAGAATGTCACTTTTTCTTATGAATCAACAAACTAAACTGAACAGTTGCATTTTTAACCAAAGAAAAGATCAAATTTCTACCAAAAAAGATACATTTTTCAATCAAAAAGACGAATATTCAAAAAGAGTTGAATTTGTAACCAAAAAAGATTATTCAGTCAATAAGGAAAAAAAATTCCATCTAAAATTTTGAATTTACAAACTGAAAAGAATGAGTTTCGTACAAAATTTTTAAAATTTTAACTAAAACTTGTATTTTTAACCAAAAAGTTCTTTTTCAACCAAGAAGATAATTTTCTACCGAAAAGATGAATTCTAAACAAAACATAGTAACTTTGAGCCAAATAATGACATTTTATCGAAGAAGATCAATTTTTTACGAAATAAAATAAATTTTTAACAAATTTCATAAATTTTTTACGGAATAGTTGAATTTTCAAGCAAGAACATTGATTTTCTACTAAAAAGACGAATTTCCAATGATTTACATAAGTATTTAACCAAATATTTGAATTTTAAAATTAAAAAAGCTTAATTTTTAACCAAAAATGCAATATTTAATTTTTTATCGTAAAGAAATTAATTTTTAACGAAAAAAGGTGGATCATAAACTAAATAAATCAAACTTTGAACCAAGTAGTGGAATTTTTAACAAAAAAAATTATTTTTTTATAAAAAAGACAAATTCTCAACAAATTACAATAATTTTCATCCAAATAGTTGATTTTTGAAACTAAAAATACGAGGGTAGTTCAATAAGTCCTTAGAATGACCAACAGATGGCGCGCGAATCGCTCCAAATCATCTGTTTTCAGTCAGCACCACTCCCGACTA
>NC_046661.1:93970040-93975359 GCF_010883055.1 Belonocnema kinseyi
ATAGAGCTCTAAGGAGATTATGTTGAAAAATAAAAAAAAATTTACCCAAAAAAAATTGTTTTTATACTTCATTCTAAGGACTTATTGAACTACCCTCGTATAATGTTTTAACCAAAAAGGCAATAGTTACATTTTTTTCAATACTTAATTTTGGTTAAAAAACGAATTTTCTGCAAAATAATTGAATTTTCTACCACATATTTGAAAGCAATTGAATTTTCAAGAACACAGTTAATTTTTAACTAATTTTGAAATGTTTAGTTAGTAAAAAGTAATTTTGACATACTAAAAACGTATTTTTAACAAAGTAGTTGAATTTTCAACGAAAAATACAATAGTTATTATTTAAACTAAAAAATTTGTTTATTTTAAATTTAATAGTTGAAAGTTCATATTTTTTGGTTGGAAAATTAACCTTCTTATTTTAAAAATCCACTTTTTGTTTAAAAATGTAACTATTTGCATTATTGTTGAACACTTTTTGCTTGAATATTTCCTTTTTTGTGAAGGTTTATCATTTAAGTAGAAAATTCATACTTTTAGTTGAAAATTTAACAATTTTGCTCAATTTTTTTTTATAATTATTTTTCTTCCCTGTATATTTAGATAATCCATTTTTTGTTGAAAATTGTTTTGTTTAGGTAAAAAATGTATGTATTTTTTAATAAAAATCGTTGTTTTTTTGTATAAAATTAACCTTTTTGGCGAAAAGTTGATCATTTTTGGTTGAAAATGAAACTGCTTGTTTAAAAATTAATCTGTCTTCATTTAGGATTTAATTATTTCATTGAGAATTGATATTTTTTTGTTAAAATCGACTGTTTTTTTATTTAGAATTTTGATTTTATTAGTTGAAAATTCAACTATTTGATCGTAAATGAACTTTATTGTTGAAAATCTATATTTTCTGAATAAGATTTCATGTTTGATAATGTTGTCTTTATGACTCGAAAATGGAACGATTTGGTATTTTATTCGCCCTTTTGGATTAAAAAATAGTCTTTTATGTTAGAAAAATAATCTTTTTTGGTTAAAAATTTATCTCCACTGGCTGAAAATGAAATTCTTTTTTGAAAATTCAACTTTTCGGGTTAAAAATTAAGTTGTTTTACAAAAAATTAGCATTTTTAGGATGTCCGTCCATTTGTCGTATTTTTTTCCAAGGAGAAGAAGAGAAGAAGAATTAGTGCAGGGGAATTAGGAAAAGGTAGGAAGAAGCAGTATGGGAAATGATGGGGGTGAAGTAAGGTAAGTGATGGGAAATGAAGAAAGGGGAATTAGGGGAAGTAGGGGGAACTTATTGGGAGGGGAAGTAGGTAAAATGCAGGGTAAGAAGGGAATGAGAATTAGGGGTAATTAAAAGAGGGAAAATAGGGGATATGAGGGGTTTAAAAATAAGGGAAAATGATGGTAGGTGTAGTAGATGAAGTGAGGGAAAATGATAAAAGAAGTAGATGAAGTAATAGGAAATACGGAAAGGGAACGTAGGAGAACTGAGTGGAAATGAGGGGAGGGATTGTGATATAAAATTAGCGGAGGGGAATTAGGCAAATGACAGGGGGAATAAGAGAAGTAAAGCCTGGGAAATAAAAGAACTGACAGTAAATTAGAAAAGGGAGAGTAGGGGAAGTGAGAGGAAATGAGGTAGAGATAGTAGATAAATGAGGATTGGGAAGGTAAGAAAAAAGAAAGTAAAAGAAGTGAGAGTTTATTATAAGAGAAGAAGTAGGGAAACTGAGAGGAAATTATGGGAGAAATAGAGAAAGTGAGGGGAAATTTGTAGAGAAGTGCAGTAAGTGAGAGGAAATGAGGGATTTTGAAACAGCGGTAGTCATGAGAAATAAGGGTTAGATAGGTAAGAGGAGGACAAGTAGAAGAAGTGAAGAGAAATGATAAAAAGGGAAAAAGGAAAGTTATGGAAAATGAGTGGAGGAGCAGTAGGGGAACTGAAGAGAGAGGATTGGTAGTAAAGATGAGAAGTGAGGAGAAATGATGGGAGGGGAAGAAGGTAACTAAAAAATTTAAATTACCGAAATTATTGCGATCCGTAAATGTAGATTTCATCCGATTTAAAAATGCAGTCGAGTGTTTCACACTTGATAGGGACTCTTGGTTATTACGCAAGACGTAGGGTACAAAGTTAATGGAGTTGAGTTTATAAGTGCACTCGCGATTTCCCAAGAATACTTCCACGGTGTTATATTTCACCCTGTTAGATTAAATCCCACATTTACTGTACATATTACTATCAGATAAATTTTAAATTAAATTTCTAACTAAATTCCAAGAGAGAAGATAACCTTCTGATACAATTCTTTTGTACTCATTTTCATAAAGAAAATCATCCTTTTCAGGACAAAGAACATGTTTTCGCATTCTTGTCTTTTATGAAAAAAGTGGTGTAGATTGTGCAAATGATGGTTTACACGAATCTTATCGATTCTTTATGATTTAGGACACATAAGTTTATCACATAGGTTGGCACCGCCCCCTCCCCATCCCAACCGGAAGTAACGTAGCTATTTGCTATATATGTAGTCTACGTCGGTCCAAAAATGCTTTGGAAATTTTGTTTTTTCAGATTTTTTGGTTTAAAAAATTATATTTAGAGGTTCGAAAAGCCCCATGTAGTTTAACACATATTTCCCATAGGAAAAAATACGTTTTCGCAAATTGTGTTCAGAATCTTCAATATTAGGTGAATAGACTTGAAACTCAACATTTCTCTTCGCAGTTATCTGTAGAATATTCCTGGATTGTAGAATTTTCCAGGATTTTTCAACATTTCAGTTAGAGCCTGGCAATAATCAATTAATATTAGCAGAAATAATTGTTTAAACCCTTTATTATTATTATTTATGATAATATTCTATCAGATTAACGCTAGAAAATCGCAGTTTTTTGTTTTAATTTTTCACATTTTTTCTAGTTTTCGATTAGAGTGAGGTAATAATCATTCAAATTTAACAGAAAGATTCGTTTAAACCATTTACTATTATTTTAAATAATATGTTCTCTGGATAATGTTAGAATGTTTCTGTTTTTTCTAAAAATATTAACTTTTTGACCCTTTTTTACTTAGTGACGTAATAATTCATGCAAGATAACAAACATTATTCATTAAAAAATTTATTATTGTTTATAAATACCTTCTATTAGATCATTGCTAGAAATAAAAGACCGAGAGATAAATTTTTTACCAAAGTACGAATTTTCCACATAGCACATTAATTTTCAACCAAATAGTTAAATTTTCAATTGAAATGGATAAGCTTTTTTCTACCGAAAATAACATAATTAAAATTTCAATTACAAAAATTGATTTTCCACAACAACAAAAAAACTAATTTTCATTTGAATTTATCCAAAAAAGACCAATTTTTAACAAACTAGTCGAATACTTAACCAAAAAGATGAATTTGCCACAAACCAGATTAGTTCTTACACAGAAGATGAATTTTTTAACAAAATACATGTATTTTCTGTCAGGTATTTAAATTTTCAACCAAAAAAGGGAATTAAAAAATTAAATTTTTAATCAAGTATTTCAACCTCGAACGAATTGGTTGAATTTGTAACAACAAAAAATGAATTTTTAACTAAATAGTTAAAAGTTTCAACGAAAAAGGCGAAATTGCCATCAAGAATATTAACATTATACAAAAAAAAAGAATTTATCTAGGAAACAGTTGAATTTTCAAATAGAAGATATGATTTTTCAACCTAATAGTTAAATTTTGAAATATATAGTTTCATGTTTTACCAAACAGTTGATTTTTATTTATCAAAAAGAAAAATGTTCTATAAAACAGTTTAAAATAATAAAAAACGTTATTTATAAACAAAAAGTTAATTTTTCACTATAATGATGAATCTTCAACCAAAAAAAGAATCAAAAACAATTTTAATTTGAAAAACAGTTGAATACAACTTAAAAAAAGAAATTTTCAATAAAATAGATAAATTTTCAATGAGAAAATATAATTTTTTATTATAAATATACGTTATAAGCCAGAAGTGGATATTCATTTTCAGTGAACAATTAATTTTAAAAGAAAAAGTAATTTAAAACAAATTAGTTAAATTTTTAACAAAAGCGATTACTTTTTAAATATATTGATAAATCTTTCACAATTAAAAAAATAATTTTAAAAATAAATTAAATTTTCATCCAAAGAGGTAAATTTTCAACAACAACAAAATTAATTTCAAACAAATTAGTTCACTTTTAACCAAATAGTTAAAAAAGATAAATTTTGACAAAATAGTTGCATTATCATCAAAATAAATAAAGTTTCAAACAAGAATTAGAATCTTTAACTGAACAAGATGAATTTTCAACCCAAAAATACGAGTTATCTACAAAACAGTTAAATTTTTAACTTAAAACTACGATTTATCATTCAAAAAGATCATTTCCTTCTAAATAGTTAAATTTTCATCAAATAAAGTTTTTACCAAAATATTTGAATTTTACACTAAAAATATGAGTTTTCAACTAAAAAGTTAATTTTGAAATTTTTGAACCGCTGAGTCAGAAAAAACGATTTTTACGAAGGTATTTGTCTGTCTATAATCTGTATTATGTAGGAACAATAACTTTCGAAAGACTGATCAGATTGTATTCTGTTCTGGCACAATTTTCTAAGGCCTGCAAAGAAAGAACAAGTTCATAAGCCAGCTATTTTGGATAAAAATTCAAAAAGTGAGCGAATTTTTAAAATATTTGAGATTACATTTTTCAGGATTTGAAAATTCAAAAACTCAAAAACTCGAACAATTGATCCCAATGGCATTTTTCGACAAAAAGAAAATTATCAAAGGTATAGCATTTTCAAAATCCAAAAAACCAAACTAAAATAACATTTTAAGCCAAACAGCGCTTAGATATAAAAAAAAGTGAAGAGCAGAAAAACGTTGATTTTTGAAAGCCCTGCAAGATTATAAGAACAACTTTTTAAGTTTTGCCGAGAAGCTTAAAATTCAAATTTTGATCGTACGATAAATAATATTTTTTTAAAATTCGATTTTGCGGTCAAACTATGCAAGATATGAAAAAAATGAATTGACTAAAATTGCGCGCCCTAAATAGATAAAGACCTTCAAATTTGTCATCACTTTTACGATAGGACGCGTAGTTGTTGTTTTAAGTATTAAAAAACAACATTAAAAATGAAAAATTAAATTTTAGAAAAACGACACAGCCCATGAAAAAATTAAATAGATCAGTGGAAGCTTCTAATGTGTCCCCTAAGGGTTTACATTTTTCTTACACCTTCTTTATTCCTTTACACACCCTCCACACACTTACTTGGTGGT
>NC_046661.1:93975459-94020740 GCF_010883055.1 Belonocnema kinseyi
CGAGACTCTTCCAGAGTGCGAGGCGGGAATCGAACCCGCAAGCCGAAGGAGTGGGTCCAAAGCCTACGCTTTAGCCCCCACGACCATCGTCCCACTCAATTAAATAGATAGAAGTTGCTTTTTCAAAAAATAGCGAAAAGTCATTTAAATTTTGTCATGAATAATATTTGATATGACGCGTAGTTTTTGTTTTAATCGTAAGAAATAAGATTAAAAATAAAACAATTAAATTTGAGGAAAAAAGACACGAGATACAATAACATTTTATTTGACAACATTTTTCGTCTAAATTATACCATTGAATATAAAAAAAAATGAATTGATGGAAAAACGACACCCTGGAAATAGTAGAAGAATAATAATTTATTATAAAAATAACAATATTTCCTGATTTACGAACCAAAGCAAATTCTCTATTGTGGAAACGGTGGCCAAACTTGTCCTAAATCGCTAAAACGACTCGTATATTGCAAATCTTGTTGACTGTGTGCTACCACTTCTGTTCAATGATGCAGGACACGCAGCCCAAATACGCGAATTTAGATTACATAGGGGTAATCCACTGGGATGTATTAATTAGTGCATCCGATATTGATTTTCGGATTAAATCTCAATTTTTAGTTTAATAATTGTTCATGCTTTTCTTATTTCTAATAACCCTCATGCAAAAAGTGACAATCCCACGTAGCAAACTTCCTAAAGAAACCCGGTTTTTTCTTGAGTCTTGGTTCAAATTTCCAAAAGAAAAAAGCAGGTCTGTCCTAGGTTTAGACCTATTTTTACTACAAAAAAACTTTATTTTTACCTAGATTTAACAAAAAATGCACTATTTGTAACAAACGTAGCATTAAATAAATAATAGAGTGATAATTTGTTAATCTTATCCAATTGTTAAGAAGTACATGAAGCCATTTTCGATTGATATTTCGAGATAATTCTCGAAACTGTTGTTTAAAAAAAATAGTTTAAAAACTTCAGGTTTATGAGAAATTTGAGGTTATTGAAATAATATATTCAATAATAGTTACTATTATTACACCTTATTTCTATAGATTGTATATTTGATGAAAAATGTAATTTGAAGATTTTTTAAGATTTTGAAAATAAAGAAGCTTTTCAAGAATTTTAAAAGGCTTCAAGACAGTGAAAAGTTTGTTTGGGATGTTGATTTTCGAAAAATTTAACTCATTTCAGGATTTGATCGAAACTTTCCCCACTCCACTCCAACCCACATCACCCTAAATGTGACCACAAATCAAAGAAAAAACAATTCACGTATTATTGTTCATTTTTAGTAATTTCTGCCACCTTTTTAAATACAAATAATTTCTAATGGGCAATTTTAATATCCTGAATGACTTTTTAAACCATTTATAAGTGTAAATAAGTGTAAAATAATTGCAAATAAATGTAACTTATTTATTCAGTTATTTTTTTCCAAAAAATCAAAAAAAATCGTATTTCTGAATGAAATGTAATAGTTGGTCATTGTTTAGACTAGTAATTTTTTTTAAACATTATGTAATTATTTAAACAATTAATTATTATTTATTTTGAAAATATCTAAAAATTGAGCCAGAAATACACACTTTTTTCTTTAATTGGTATCCTATGCTACTTTTTGTTAAATAATTATATAATTTTGACACATTTATTCTAATGTGTAACCAATTTTAGTTTGTTTAAAGAATTTGTATTTGCTGAATCAGTTTCCTTCCGAAAACTTTTAAATTCCAATATAAGAAGGAACACATACAATTATTTTTCTGACTATATAGTAAATAGAAAGAATATATAACTCATTTTTTCATATTTTAAACAAACTGAATTTTTTTTTGTAAATTGCTTCTTCCCAACTATATTTTTAATATCGTATGCTATGAGTTAAGTATAATATTTAATGATTTTGAGCAGTAGTAAATTCTACGCAAACCTTCATGTCATTGATTAATCAATTAATTATTGTTTTTTTTATTTAAGTTTTAAAGCATTCTTTGAAAAAAATTTTTGAAGACGAAGTACTGCGTTTTAAGCTAATATATTCTTTCTATACACTATACAGTCAGAAAAATTATTATATGTATTCTATTTTATATTACTGAAGTAATCGTAAAAAACTTCTTGGCTAAATAAAAATTTTTTAACCAGATAAAAATTTGTTAAACATTAGAGGAAATGTATCAAAATGATGTAATTATTTAGCAAAAAGTAGCATAGGATAGCAATTTAAGAAAAAAGTGGACATTTCCGTCTCCATTTTCAGAAATTTAAAAAATAAAAAATAATTAACTGCCTAAATACTTACATAAAGTTATTATAAAAATGTAATACCCCAAACAATGACCAATTATTACATTTTAATCAGAAAACACAATTATGTTCTACATCTTTTGGAAAATAATAATTGTTTAAATAAGTTACATTTATTTTAAAAATTAAAAAATATTTGAAAAGTCATGAGAGATATTTAAAATGTCCATTAGTAATTATTTATTTGAAAAAGACGACAAAATTGCTGAAAATTCACAATTATAGGTAAAAATGTTTATTTTTTATTTTTGTGTCATATTTGTGACGCTGGAGGGGCGGGAGCCTTAACATACAGAATTAAAAAAAATTGAAATGCATTTTTAGACTGCCGTAATTTAAACAACGTATAATCAATCTGAAAAGTCTCAAAAACTTTCAAAAGATATATAAAATCGATAAAAATAGATCTATTATTAGTTTAGTTTTTGTTTTCTACTTAGGAAAAAGTTAAAATTTGTATTTAATATTAATGATGAAGGCCTAATTTCATTCTTGGAAGGAGTCTCTACAATTCTATTAGAGTATGGTTTATTTTAAAAATTAATTTAAAAATCGCACAGTTATTATTTTGAGAAAAAATGATTGTTTCAATTTTTAATAAATACCATGCAAATAGAATTGTAAAGAATTCTTCAAAGAATAAAATGAGGCCTTGATCATTAGAATTAAATATGAATGGTAACTTATCCCTAAAAAAAGCAAACATTTAAATTCTAAATAACTACTGTTACATGAATAATTTTAACTGATTTTTTTTCATTCTTAATTACGCTACAAGCTTTCGTCAAGATTTGTGAACATTAATAATAGATCTATTTTTGTCGATTTTATCATTCATTTTAAAGATTGGCAACTTTTTTCAATTATCAAAATTACAAAGTTTTATCAAAAGTTCGAGTAAGTTTAAGATATATTTAAAAGTTTGAAAAAGATTAAAAATTAACTTAAAAGATTTAAAAAATTTTTAAATGTAAAATTTTTTGAATATTTTCAAATAAAATTTTTGTAGGTTCTTCAGGATTTTGAAGGTTTCACGATTAAACCATTTTTTTCAAAATTCATGGAAAAATTTTAACTGATTTTTTTATTTTGAAAAATGAATTCTCTCTGTCGCTCTCATTCGAAATACTTATTGTGCATGACAATTTTATACCTTCAGTTATAATTTTTCGACTTTTTTTATTCTAGACTGAGAACTCTTTTTTTATTGCAATTTTAACTTTTTTTCAAACTCTTCTGTTCTGGTGGAAATTTTACCTCTATTAAAATTAAAATTGCAAATATTCAGTTTGAAATACAAATATTTTTTTGGCTGAGTATTAATCTATTTTCTTTGAAATTCATCTTTTTGGATAGACTCAAATTTATTGGATTTGAAATTTAAAATATTTTCTAGTTTAAGCATCAACTATTCGTTTTTCTCGAATAAAAAAAAAACTTTTTTCACTGAAAAGAAAATTAAATCAACAGAACCCGATAAAAAGTCGAACTATTTTTAGTTGAAAATTAATTTTTTTTGGTTGAAAAATTATATTTAAGAATTATATTTAACTTTTTGGATTGAAAATTCTTTCTTTTTGTTGTTGTGAAAACTTAAACTTTCTTGGTTGAAATTCAATTAATTTTTTGAAAGTTTAAATGTTTTCTAAAAAAATACAGTAATTTTTATTTAAAATTCAACTGATTTTTAGGCGAAGATGAACCTTTTTTGTTTAAAAATTACACCACTTGGTTGAAAATTTATCTTTGTAAGTTGACGATTCTACTATTTTGTTAAAAAATACGACTATTTTGTTGAAAAAAATCTGTTTTTCTCTCAAATTCAACTATTTTTTTGAAAATGTATTCTTTTGGATTGAAAATTCATTCCGGTTCAGAATTCATGTCCTTTGATTAAAAATTGTAATGCTTGGTTGAAAAATCACCCATTTGCTTAAAAAGTCACGATTTTCGGTTAAAAATCCAACATTTTTTTTTAACATTTGTCTTTTTTTATAGAAAATTCATCCTTTTTGGGAAGAAAATTCATCTCTCTTGGTTAAAAATAAACTTTTTTTAATTCTACCGGCTTCTAAAACATTCATCTTTTCAGATTCAAAACTCAACTCGTTTTTGAAAAATTCACTTTTTTGGTAGAAAATCTTTGATGTTTGCAAACTAAATTTTTCATTGAAATTTCTTCATTTTTGGTTGAATATTCAAATTTCAGTTTGAAATGCAAATGTCTTCTTAAAAATTCTTTTTATTTTGCTTTAAATTTCAACCATTTGGTTTTGAGTAGAAATTTTATCTTTTGTCTTTCAAAAGTTGAAAATTTATTTATTTGGTTAGAGATGCAACTATTATTTTGAAAATTCAACTATCTGGTTAAAATTTTTTTGTTTTGTTTGGAAAATTCATCTTTTCGGGTTTGAAATTCAACTGTTTTGCGGAAAATACAATATGGTATGTTCATTACCTTTATTTTAAAGAATTTATTCCCCTATTATTCCCCTTTTATATAAAAAAATCACACTATTTTCCCTATTTCAAAATATTTTTTTGCTATAAAGTCTGTTATCTGATTGTATGAATGTTGACAGAACTCGCGGCAATGAATCCACATTCCACAATCCACACCCGTCACGAGCACAGAAACGTAGGTCAATATATTTAACACGTTTCGCGAGAGCTGCAGGGTTCGCGTGCAACACATTTTAATTTGAATCAGAAAACCAGGTCATTCGGATGCAGTGACCGGAAAATGATGGTTTAGAATAATTACATTTTTTATTTTCACATGTAGGTGTATACGTAACTTTCAGTCTTAAGGTTTCTGGTTCTGTCTGTACAATGTGTAAGTGTTTAAAAAATTGGAGATATTAAATTAATAATTAGTGATGAATGGAATTGTCTATAATTTGACATGTTTTATGAGAAAATCTAAGCCCTAAGGTCTTTTTAACAATTGTTCCTAATGAAACTCTCTGATTGCAGCAAGTCTCAGAAGAAAAAATTTGACGTCCAGAAAAAATTGGCAAAAGTGTAGGGTCGCACATGCGGAGTGTCCCACATTCGGAATGTCACACATGCAGAGTGAAACACGCGCGGAGTGTCACACATTCGGAGTTTCAGACATGCAAAAAGTAACACCTGCAGAGTTTCACACGTGCATAGTGTCACACATGCGGAGTCTCGCACATGCGCCGTGTCACACATGAATAGATCCACACTTGAGGAGTTCGACAAATGCGACGTGGCACACATGCATAGTGTCACACATGCATAGTGTCACACATCTGGAGTGTCATACATGTTACGTGTAACACAAGCGGAGTGTTACACATGCGGCGGGTCACACATGCGGAGTGTCACACATGAATAGCTTCACTCTTGCGGAGTTTGACACATGCGGCGTGTCACACATATATAGTGTCACACATGCGGAGTGTCATACATGTCACGTGTAACACATGCAGAGTGTCACACATGCGGCGTTTCACGCATCAATGCATTCACACGTGCGGAGTTTGACTCACGCGGCATGTCACACATGCATAGTGTCACATATGCATAGTGTCACACATGCGGAGTTTCATACATGTTACGTGCAATACATACAGTGTGTCACACATGCGGAGTGTTACTTGTTACTTTTAGTAGAAAATTCAACTATTCTTTTAAAAATGTACTTTTTTGTCCACAATCATATTTTTGAATAGAAAATTAAGTTATTTTGTAGATATTTTCCTTTGTTTTGTTTGAAAATTCATCAAGTTTTTAGTTAGAGTTTAATCTCATTTATTTGAAAAATCGAGCATTTGGTCAAAAATTGGTTGAAAATTGAAGCATTTTGTTTGAAACTAATTTCTGTTTTGTTAAAAGCTCGTCTTTTTGTGTTGGACATAGAGAAACAGAATTTAAAATGTATTCAGAAAAGAAAAATCAAATGTTTTCAAGCCTAAAATTATGAAACTTCAACTTAAAGGGTTGATTTTCAACATAGATAAATTTTCAATCTGAAAAAAATCAATTTTCAATTAAAAATAACAATTTTCAATCTAAAATATCAAGTTTCTACCAAAAACGAAATACTTTGACTTTTAGGGAAGAAAATTAATTTTCCGCAAAAAACAACGATTTTTAAGCAAAATAGTTAAATTTTCAAATTGTAGTTGAAGTTTAGCCCAAATAGTTTAATTTTCTATCAAAGTAGTTAAATTTACAAACCAAAATTTGAATTCTTAACAAAAAAAGTTTATTTTCAACCTGATCGTTTAATTTTCTACCAAATTCATGAACTTTCAAGCCAAAACGACCAATTTTCTACAGAAAAGTTGAAATTTTAATACGTAAAATCAATTTTCAACAATAAAATTTATTTACGACCAAATAGATAAATTAACAACTACAAAATCAAAATTTTTAAGAAAAAACAGATGAATTTAACTAAAAAATGTGAATTTTTAACTAAATAATTAAGTCCTTAACCAAGACAAAGTCATTTTCAACAAAGCAGTTGTATTTTGACCAAAAATAATACATTTTTTCCAAATAAGTTAAATTTATGCAAAAAAAAAACAATTTTTCAAGAAAATGCAGAAATTTTACACCTGAAAAAGTCAATTTTCAATAAAAAATGGAGTAGCCACATCTTTAGGGAAGAAAATTATTGATTAACTAAAGAAAAATTTTTTTATTAAAATAGATCATATTTAAACTAAAAAAATGAATAATCCCGAGTTGAATTTTTAACCATAAAATTGATTTTTTAAGTAAGTAGATTAATTTTCTAGAAAAAGTTGAATTTTCAAATATTACATTTACATTGAAAATATGTTCTAGTTCAAAAATTAAAAAATTTCGTTGAAAAATAACTTATAAAAATCGTATATATAATAATCTTGCAAAGGCACTCTATTATCCTTTTTTAGGGATTTCTAGCCCGGAGCAGAAATCGCGATAATTTCGTTCAGGTATCCGTCCATCCGCCGTACTTTTTTCCAGGGAGGGAAAATGAGGGACGGGAAAATAGGGGAAGTGAGAGTAATTGTGGGTTGGGAAAGTATGGGCAGTCAGGGGTAATACGGGGGGTGAAAGTAGAGGAAGTAGGGAGTCGTAAGGAGAGGGAAAGTAGGTTAAATAAAAGGATTAGGTGAAATAGGAAGTGGGAAGTAGGGGAAACGCGGAAAGGAAAGTGAGGGGTAAAGAAGAGAAGGAAGTAGGGGAAATTTAGGAAAGAAGGAGAAGTGAGAGTAAGTGAGGGGTAGTAGGGAAAATTATTATAAATGAGTGATGTGTAGTGGAGAGAGTCTAATGGTCTGTAAAAGAAATTAGTTAAAGGGGGAATTTATCTTAGTAGTAAGAAGTGGGGGAAATATATGAAGAAGAAAATGGGAGGGGAGAAGGATGGACGTTGGGTGAAGTGAAGGGAGGGGAGGTAAACTATTGAAGGGGGATGTTTGAATGACTCGACTAACGTCTTACTAGGGTGCGAAACCCTTTTTTTATAGTTGGGCGGTGTCCATTTTGAGTGATTTTCTAAGAGCATTTTGGGCTCTGAAGTCTGAATAATCGGAGGGTTAATGCTATCAGACAAATAGGGAAAATTGTTGGTTTGGAGCACTCAGCAGTGTTCGTTAAGCTTAAAAGCTGAAGGGAATCTACCGGGTGGACATAGTGGCAATAAAATAGGTATGGCCAACTGGTTAGGAAACGCAGACTCCGCTCTATCGATCTGCCTGCGAGAGAAAGAGAGAGAGGAAGAGATAAAGGTGCCGCGATCACAACCGGGGAAGCTCGCGTATTTTGAACTTTTGAACCATACCAGGACAAACCAAACCCCATTCTGCGCTAGCCTAGAGTCTAGAGCTCTAAAGTTCTGCGACTGTCTCAAAAGTGAGCATCCGTTCCAGTAACCTGGACACATACAATCACACTTGGATTATATTCGAATCTCATTGTTTTCCAATTCTAACACCCATTTTGCATTACCGCGAGAATCCTCTTTCTTAGCTTGTTCAACTCCTGATATTGTATTCCGCCCACCAAGGAAAAAAAGAATGAGGATTGTAAAAGAAGTCAAGAGAGAAATAAGAAGGTATTCAACTAAGTTTAGGAAGTCTCTTGGAGTCTTTGTGTCTATGCCGGAATGAAATGTCTGAAATTGAATATAGAACATACGAAAACATTTCATTTTAGACCAAAAAATCGTATTTACAACTTCGTAGTTGATTTGTTTCACTAAGAAAGATGAATTATCAAACAAAAGTGGAATAGTTCAATATTCACCATAAAAAATAAAGTTTCAACGACAAAAAAACGATTTTTAACAAAAAATTTTAATTTTCTTTCAGAGAGATGGATTTGCAACTAAAATAATGAATGTCTTAACAAAAACAAAAAAATCATTTTCGACCTACTCTTTGAAACCAAATTGTTGAATTTTCAAGCCACAAAGACAACTTTTCTATAAAACAGCTGAATTTTAAACACGAAAATATCAATCTTAAAAAAACTTAATTCTCCACTTAACAGCCAAATTCTGAACAACAACAAATTCAACAAAATTTATGAGTTTTATACTAAAATTGTTTAATATTTAACCCAAAAATGTTCTGTTTTCTACCTAAAAATACGAAGCTTGAATAAAATAGTTAAATATCTAATAAATTAAATAATTTTTTACAAAATAGTGAAATATTTAACAAAATAATTTACTTTAAAAAATAGTTGAATTTTCAACTAAAATGATGAATCTTAAAGAAAACGAGTTTTCAACGAAATAGTGAAATTTTCTGAAAAAAATAGTTTAATTTTCTATCCAGCAAGACGAATTTTCAAGAAAACAGTTTAATTTATCAAAAATTATATAAAAATTCTGAACAATACATAGATGTTTTAAAAAATAACTAAATTTTCCAAAAAATGTTGAATTTTCAACTAAAATGATGAATTTGAAAAAAGAATCTGATTTTCAACCAAATAATTGAATTTTCTGTCAACAAAACGAATTTTCAACAGAATCGACGAAGTATATGAAACCAAATTATAGAATTTCCAAGCCAAAAGATCATTTTTGTACAAAAAAGATGAATTCTTAACTCTAAAATATCAATTTTCAATTTTAAAAAAGTTAATTTTCCACTAAATCGTGCAACTTTTAACAACAACAAAAAAACAAATTTCAACAAAATTGTTAAGTTTTCCACCAATGTAGTTGAATGTTCAATACAAAAAAAAGAATTTTCTACAAAAAAGAATTGAATTCTTATTTCCAAAATATGACTATCTAACCAAAAAGGTTATTTCCAACCAAATATTTTAACTTTCAACCAAATAGTCCAATATTCTGCCAAAACAGTTCAATTTTCTATACAAAGAGAGGAATTTTTAACAAAACAGTATCTTTAACAAAATAATTAAATTTCCAAAAAAATAATGATTTTGTAACCAAAAAATAATCATTTTCAACGAAGTATTTGAAATCAAATTCTTGATTTTTCAAGCTAGAAAGACAAATTTTATGTAAAACAGATGAGTTTTCAATCAAAAAATAGAAATTTCTAACAAAAAAGTTAATTTTTCACCAAAAAGATAATTTTTCACGAAAAAGATCAATTTCCGTCATCGAAAAGCAGGAACTCGCAATTAAATTGTTGAATTTTCTTTCAAAATAGTTGAATTCTCAACCCAAAAAATAAACTTTTTACAGAACGATTCAATTTTCAATCCGAAAATATTATTTTTTAACAAAAAAGTTAATTTTTGGCCATAATAATTGAATTTTTCTTCCCCTGCCCAAAAAAATTATTTTTTTACAAAACAATATAATGTTCAAAGAAATCAAAATTCTTTTTTGGAAAATTGGTAACAAAAGAAATGTATTTTCAAGCCGAAAGGTTGAATTTTCTATAAAAGAGTTTAATTTTTAAGCCAAAAATATTAATATTATATTCGAATCCCATTGCTTTCCAATTCTAGCACTTATTTTGCATGACCGCGAGAATCCTCTTTCGTAACTTGTTCAACTTCTCATATTGTATTCTGGCCACAAAGGAAAAAAAGGATGAGGATTGTAAAAGAAGTCAAGAGAGAAATCAAAAAAGGTATTTAACAAATGCAGAAAATCTCTTGGAGACTTTGTATCTATTTCAGAATCAAGTGTCTAAGACAAAACACAAAACATACAAAGAAATTTAATTTTTAACAAAATAGTGAAATTTTCAACCAAAGAGATGAATTTCGAAATATTGTTTGCATCCAAACAATATTTCAGTTTGACTTTTCAACATCAAAATACAAGTTTTAAACAAGAAGTGAATTTCCTATTTTTTTACTCAATTGCTGAATGTAAATCGACATCCCCACTACTGCCACACAAACCAAAGCCTGTATATGCTCTCTCTCTCTTTTTCTCTCTCTTTTCCTACACTCTCTTACTATTCAAACTCCTCAAATGCCATGATGATTTCTCACGAAAAATTTCAATTTTAATCCATCAAAGTCTCACTTTTACCGTTCGGCCCCACTGCCACACACATTTTTTTTTGTTTAATTTGTTTACAAATTTTCGATTGAGAACATTTTATTTATAAATATCTATTTCGTTGACTTTGGTCGAATATAAAAGTTGAGGATCAGATATTCAAGATCCAATATCCTAAATTTCTTGTATAAGGAGACTGCTATAAGACTTCATATTGAATTTAATGCACCATTAAGAGAGACTTAATATCGGTTAGAATTTGCATTAATGTATGCAATTATTATGAATTTTAAATAAATACAGTTGACAAAGCAAGAATTTATTTGTTTTATCAAATATAATGAAATATAATAATAGAAGATTCTTTTTTATATAAAAAAGTGAAAATTTCCGTTGATAAGCTTTTGGACGACACTATATACATCAAGAGTTTTAAAAAAAGGAAATCCAAATCTTAACTTGCATTTTTAAATTTTTCCATCCTTTTGGGTTAAAACTGAATCACGTGCAAGGAAAAATAAATCGAATAATAGTTAGCGTCTCACCGCAAATTAGTTTGTTTTTACCGAAAAATTAATTTTTATTGAAAAGAGCAAACTATAATGGAAAATTGAACAGAATATTGAAAATGGTCGTGATTAAAATGAGTTTTTTTTAATCATAATCCTCATTTTCTTAAATTCGATTTTTTTCTCGAAATTAATTTTTTTAATTAACAATTAACTACACCTTCTTTTAAATTTTAAAATGTAATTATTCAATTTCGGGTTGAAAATTTATATTTTTTTAATTAAAAATTCACCTTTGTTGGTAGAAATTAATATTTTTGTTGAATTTTTACCCTTCTGTTTGGAAATTCTAATAGCTTAGTTAAAGACTCATCAGTTTAATTGAAAATTCATCTTTTTTGTTAAAAATTCAACTATTCCAGTTGAAAGTTCATAATTTTAGTTGAAAATTCATTACTTCTTTTTGAAAATATAACTATTTTTTGCATAAGTTTTTTTTATATAGAAATGTGCCTTTTCAACTTTGGGTTGAAAAATTATCTTTTTTAATTAAAAGTTCATCTTTTTTATAGAACTTAACTGATTTTAATATTCTTGATTGAAAATATATTTTTTTGATTGAAAATGCAGCTCTCCCCGTTAAAGATTCATCATTTTAGTTTCAAATTAATTTCTTTCGTTAAACAATTATTGGTTTATTCAAAAATTTACAATTTAAATTTCTTGTTCAAAAATGATGTTTTTTAATTGAAAATTCATATTTTTTGGTAGAAATTAATCTTTTTGGTTGAAAATTCAGTTACTCTAGATGAAATTTCCTCTTTTCGGTTGAAAATTCATCACTTTATTGGAAAATTTAACTATTTTTTCTAATTCGTTTTCTTTTGCAAATTATTTTTCTCAAATGAAAATTTACCAATTCAACTTTTGGTTGGCAATATATCTTTTTTGGTTGAAAATGCTTATATTTTGTTAAAAGTTTGTCTTTTTTATTGAAATCATCCTCTTTGGATAATTTTTAAGTTGAAAATTCATTTTTTTAGTTAGAAATTCTTCTTTTTCATTCAAAATTCAACTATTCCAGTTAAAGACTCATAATTCTTGTTGAAAATTCATTTGTTTCGTTTAAAATTCAACTTACAGTTAAAAATCCATCAGTTCATTCATGTATTTTATTAAAATTTGGTCTTTTTTATTGAAATGAATTTTTTTATAGTTTCATAATTTTTGTAAAAAATTCATCTTTCTTGTTTAAAATTTAACTATTAAAGTTGAAGATTTATCATTTTACTTACAAATTCATTAGCTTGGTTGAAAATTAATTTTTTCAATTGAAAATTTGATTATTCCCCTTTTGGCTGAAAATGGTTATTTGTCAGTTCAAAATTCAACTATTTGATTTCAAATTAGTCTTTTTCAGGTCTAAATTCAACTATTTCGTTTGAAAATTCTTATATTTCATCAAAAAACGTGTTTTTTTAAGATAATTAATCTTCTTCTTTGAAAAGAATTCTTTTCATTTGAAAATTACTTTCCTTGTTTAAAAATTAAACTTCTTGATTGAAAATTGACCTTTCTATTTAAATAATAATTTTCTTGTTTGAAAATTTATCTTTTCTGTTAAAAATTCAACTATTCCAGTTGAAGATTTATTATTCTAGTTAAAAATTCATCACTTTTTTTTAATATGTAAGTTTTTTAAAAATATTTTTTTGTAAGCAAATTTTTGTTTAAAAAATTTATCTCTTTTAGTTGAAAAGGCATGTATTTTGTGTTGAAAATTCAACTGTCCATGCTAAAGATTTAGAATTTTAATTTTTAAATTCATAATTCTTATTTAAAATGTAACTAGTTTAGCTGAAGATTTATCATTTTAGTTGAAATTTTATTAGTTCAGTTAAAAATGAATTTTTGCAACTGAAAGTTCAACTATTTCATTATCGACTTAACATGGATCTTTTTTGTTGAACATTAAACTATTTCGTTAAAAATTCACAATTGTCTTGAAAAATCGTATTTTTTGGTAGAAAATTAAATGTCATTGCTTGAATATTATTCTTCTTGATTATGAACGAATCTTCTTGTTTGAAAATTAATATTAATTTTATAAAATTAATCTTCTCAATTTTAAAATTCATCTTTTTTTTAAATATCAAGTATTTTTCAATTTATTTTTGAAATATACTTTTTTTAAATTTACGCTGATTTGTTGAAAATTAATGTTTTTAATTTGAAATTCATCTATTTCAGATAAAATATATCATTTAAATTTAAATTCATTACTTTCGTTGAAAAATTAATGTTTTGGACTGAAAATTTGACTATTTCAGCTTTCCTTCAAAACTGACCTTCTTCAATTACAGAAAAAAAATTTGATCCAAAATTAATCTTTTCGAATATTGTTGAAAATGCACTTTTTTTCTGCTTGAAAAGTTAGAAACTGAAAAAACCTTATTTAGAACAAATTTGCGAAGCTGTATAAATTTTGCGAGTCGATTGTTGAAAAAAATGCGGAATATTTGAATATCTCTGTGTTATGAAAAATTATACCTGCAAGAAACTTGAAACACCTGGAAAAAACCTCGAATTGTTAGGAAATTTTTTTCCATGATTTGAGCACAAATCCTGTTTTATTTCTCATTCCACGTGGCTGACTTTCAAACCAAAACGATATTTGCTAAATTATGAAGGATGTTGTGACAACGGAGACAATAAATCAACATTAGAGGGCTGTTAGCTACGTTATTACCTTAATATCTTACTAGAGCTGTTCATCACACGCGGCAATTATGAAACTCGAGGAGAAATTAGATAGTTTCGGTTTTCTAGTGGAATTTCCTCCACAAAATTTATATTTAAAATGGAAATAAAATCTCTCGCCAATAATTTTATGCAACGAAATCAGAGCATAAAAAATATTCACAAGTCAAAATTAGATTTCCAAACGGCATAATATTGCGCAGTATACTCGACTAAGTACTCGCGCACTGCCGCCCTTCTGAGGCGAGAGTCAGAACCGTCTCTCGCCCTGCCTCCTGAAAAACTGCAGGGGCCAGCAGTTCTAGGAATTACAAAACCGGGGTTAAGAAATCGGGGTCTTGGTATACCTCCTTTTCGGCTGATTTGAGATAATTAACAAAGGAAATAAAGTCAGCTAAAAGCAACCTCTCATTTTTTCTGTATTCTTTCTCCGTATTTTTTATTCTAAAATTTCACCATATATATTCTTTTAAAAAGTGACTTTTTCTCGAATTTTGCATTAATTAGGGAAAAATTTATAACCGTATACATATTATTTTTTATAAGAAGAAGAAAAAAACAATTTTAACTCAAAATTAGCTTATCTCAATTTTCTTTTTGTTAAATAAACGTTCCTGCATGTCAAGAAAAAGTAAAATGTCCAGAAACATAAAATATTACAAAGGTACTCATTGGTACATTGCAAAATTATTCACATATTTTTTATATAGATTCTTCCTCTGAATACCTTTTTTGCACAGGTAACGAGGGTGTCATTTTTTCTAATGAAGCTTCTTTTTGTTAAGTATTATTAGGTCCTAAAATAAGAAAATGATTTAAAACTGATCAATTAGAAAAATTCATTACAAAATTGCAAAAGGATGAAATATTACAAAGATCCTTATAGGTACATTACAAAATTATAATATCTTTCTCAGAATACCTTTTTTGTATATGTAATGAGGGTGCCATTTTTCATAACCCAGTTTATGTTTTTAAAGAATATCTGAGGATTTATTTATTTTTTAGCATGAGATTCTATTAATTAAACCTTGTAGTTTTCCTATAAATAATTTTATTTTACAACTAGTTTTTTTAAAGATTTTCTCTTTTTCCCCTATTTTTAAGAAACTTCTCCTTTTTCTCGTTTTTCGCTTAAATACGAACTGAATTAAGAGAATCCGAAAAGTGATTTTTTTTCAACTGAAAGATTATTTATGTAATCCATTTTTCGCTGAAAATTGATCGTTTTCAGTTGAAAATTCAACTATTAAATTTTTCATTAGGAAGTTGGTTTTTGGTTAAAAATTCATCTGCTTGGTTGAAAGTTCAACTACTTTGTTAAAAATTCATTGCATTTTTCATTGAAAGTTACTAATGTCTGAGTTAAAAATTTAATTAATCATTTATTGAAAATTGAAATACTTTCGTAAAAAATCAATTTATTGGTTGAAAATTGAACTATTTTTTAGAAATTTTATTAAAAATTTAACTATTTAGTTAAATATTTATTTACTTTGTTGTAAATTCGTTTTTGTTTTATTGAAAATTTATTTTGTAACCGGAAATTTAACTATTTCATTTTTGTTTGAAAATTGATAGTTTTTAGTTGAAAATTAAAATATTAAATTTTTCATTAAATATTTTTTTTTTGGTTGAAAATTCAACATTTACTTGGTTTAAATGATAACATTTATTCATAAAATAAGTCAGTTTTAGTTAGAAACTTAATTGTTTTGTTAAATATTTATGTATTTTCTTATAAATTAGTATTTTTTATAGAAAATTAATCTTCTTGATTGAAAATTCAAGTACTTAGTTGAACTGCTTTGTTAAAAAATTAATTTGATTAGATAAAGATTAAACTATTTTGTTGAATTTTTTTTAATAAATTATTTTAACTGAAAATTTAACTATTCAATTTTCGGTTGAAAATTAATCGTATTTGGGTGAAAATTAAACATTCATTTTTTTAACTGAATATTTACCTATTTGGTCAAAAATTCCGTTTCTTATTTTAAGAAAAATTAATTTTTTCAACTGAAAATTTAACTATTTCATTTTTGAATGAAAGCTGACTGTATTTAGTGGAAAACTCAAGCATTGGGTGGAATATTTTTATATTTTGTTGTAAAGTTGTCTTTTGTGGTAGAAAATTAATCTTCTTAATTCCAAATTATAGTTTTATTTGAAAATTTAACTATTTCGTTATTGGTTTAAAACTGATCGTTTTTAATATAAAATTAAACTATTTGACTATTTGCTTGAATATTAATTCATCATGTAGTAAATTCGTCCTTTTGGTAGAAAATTAATCTTTCTAATTTAAAATTTAATTACATTCTTGAAAGTTGATTTAATTTGTTAAAAATTTATTTTATTTGTTGAAGAACCACCTCTTTGGTTTAATATTTCACTATTCTGTTGAAAATAAGATTTTTTATCTAAAACAAAATTTGTTAATTGAATATTCAACTATTCTATTATTGGTTGTAAATTGATAGTTTTTAGTTGAAAATTTATCTATAAAATATTTCATTACAATTTCATCTTTTTGGCTTGAAAATTCAACTAATACTTGTTTCAGAGTTAATCTATTTTGTCGAACTTTTTTTGTTTGTTGAAAATCAGTTTTTGAATTGTCAATTCAACTATTCCATTTTTGGTTCAAAATTGATTGTTTTTAGTTAGAAATTCCACTCTCTGGTTGAAAATTAACTTTTTTGATTAAAATTTGTCCTTTCGAGTTAAAAATTTTAATTTTTCGTAGAAAAATCGTCCTTTTGAATTAAAAATACCAATTTTTTGTTGAAAAGTCGACTATTTTTGTAGTAAATTTAACCATTTGATAGAAAAATAACTTTTGGTTTTTAAAATTTAAGTATTTGTTTAAAAATGCAACTGTTTGTGGTTGAATTTGAACCTATTTTGTTTTTCAATTAAAATATTTTGCTGAAAATTTATTATTTAATTAAAAATTCAAATATTGTATTACAAATTTGTTTTTGAGCGGCTCCTAGAATATTAAAAAAAGATTAATTTCACCCTCATTATACCCCTGTACATTTTGCACCCATTTTAGAGGTGCTAATTTAGAGAGCAGGTATCTGGTTCCAATAGGGATCCTATTTCAATTTAGTACCCGCATCAATTACGCTCGCATTTTCTTAATGGCTGCATTGAAAAATAATAATAACTGATATTAAAATATAAAATTTCTATAATTCCATTAGAAAGTATTCCATTTCTGTGCCATTAAAAATGCGAAATTTCGCGATGTGTAGTTTCCAATTTAATTCGTTTTAAATCAGAAACGCAGTGTAATTTTTTCAAAAAATACGAATTTTTAACAAAATACTTGAATGTTTAACTAAAATCGATTAATTTTCAACCAAACAGCTGCATTTTCAAATAAAAATATTTTTTTAATGAAGCATTTTAATTTTTAATCCAGAGGATTGATTTCCTATTCATAATTTCATATTTTCAACCAAATAATTTAATTTTCAAATAAGAAAAAATAATATTGTTTCAACCAGAAATGGAGTAGTTAAATTTAGAGTTTAAACATTAATTTTTAACAAAAGAAAACGAATCAACATAATAGTAAAATTTTCAAACTCAGAAGTTGAATTTTAATTCAAATGACGAATCTTCAACTAAAAAAATTTCTATTTTAACAAGTAGTTCGGCTTTCGACCAAAAATAGTTAAGTTTCTAACAAATTTTGAATTTTTGGAACCGAAAATATAATTTTTTATTATGATCGAATCTCCCACCAAAAAGTTTAAAATTCAACCAAAAACAGTTGAATTTCTATTTTTTTTTTTTTTTTAATATTTCTAAAAGACAGTTGAAAGATGACTTTTCATGCATAATCGATGAACTTTTTCCCAAAAGACGAATTTTCAACAGTTGAATTAAAAGAAGAAAAAGCGAATTTTTAATAAAATAATTGAATTTTTGACCAAAAAGATGAATTTTCAACAAATAAAATTAATTTTCTAATCCAATTAACGAGTTGAATTCTCAATCTATAAAGTATGACTTTCAAACCAAAAATAGAATAGATGAATTTTCAGATAAAAAAAAATAATTTTTACCAAAATACAAAACAAATTTGTAATTAAAAAGCTAAATTTATTTTTAATGAGGTAGTAGAATGACCAATAAAAAAATAATTTATATCGAAATAGATTAATTTTTAACAAAATTGTTGAATTTTGAAGAGAAGAAGGCGACTTGTCTACAAAGCAGTAAAATATTGAACCTGAAAACTTATATTTTCACACCAAAAGTTTAATATTTATAAAAAAAGTTCATTTTCAACAAAGAAAGAAAACCTTTATACCATAATAAATTAACTTTCTACCAAAATACGAATTTTGAACAAATAGAATGGAATCAAGAAAACGAATCTTTAACAAAATATTTTAATTCTAAACCAGAAATATTAATTTTCAACATACAAGATAAATATAAAGTTGGTGAATTTGGAAAAGAAAATATGAATTATCTACAAAACGGTTGAATTTTCAACCCGTAAATCTAATTTTTCATCAAACAAGTTACTTTTCTACAAAATAGTTCCATGTTCTTCCAAATAGTTAAATTTTTATAAAAATAGTTTCATTATTAATCAAAACAAAATAAATTTTTACAAAAGTAGTTCAAATTTCAACGAGATAGTTTAATATTTAATCATCAAAAATGAACTTTCAACAAATAACTTAATAATTAGTAATTCCACCCATAAAAATATAAAACAAAGAACTGTTGAATTCAACGAAGAAAATAAAATTTTCAAGAAAACAGTTGAGTCCTAAACCAAAACAGATTGATTTTCAACCAAGCAATTGCATCTTTAACAAAAAGGATGATTTTCTAACCAAGAACATTCATTTTTGAAACATGGAATAGTTAAATTTTTAAGCAAACAGATGAATTTTCAACAACAACACACTTGTAACAATATAGTTCAACTTTCAACCTAGTAGTGGAATATTTAACAAAAAAATTCATTTTCAATTTGAAAAGTAAAATTTCCTACCATAAAAGATGAATTTTCTACAAAAAGACGAATTTTCCACAAAACACATAATTTTTTATCAAATTTTATTAACTGAAAAAGAAAAGGGCGAATTATCTACAAAACGGTTGAATTTTCAACCCAAAAATCTAATTTTGCATCAAAAAAGTTTACTTTCTACAAAATAGTTGAATTTCCTTCCAAATAGTAAAATTTTCATAAAATAGATTTATTTTTAACTAAATATTTGTATTAACAACCAAAAATATTAAACTTCAACAAAAAAGTTATTTTCCAACCAAAGTTTTGAATTTAAAAATCAAATGATGAAATTTTGTACAAAACACTTCAAATTTCAATCGAAACTATAAATTTTCAACTTAAATATTTTTCATCCAAAGCAAAATGAATTTTTAACAAAGTGGTTAAAATTTCAATTAAAGTAATTGAATTCCTAGCCAATAAAGGTGATTTCTTAAAAGAAGATTAATTTTCTATGAATTTGTTAACACAGAATTTGTTAACAAATTTTTTTATTTCGAAGAGAAAAAGACGAATTATCTACAAAACGGTTGACTTTTCAATCCCAAATTCTTATTCTATGATAAAAAAGTTAATTTTCTACAAAATAGTTCAATTTTTATAATAATAGTTTTCTTTGTAACTAAATATTTGGATTTTCAACGAAAAATATGAATGAAAAAAAGGTTAATTTACAACCAAACTGTTAAATTTTCAAAAGGAAAAGATGAAATTTGCTACCACAACAATTCAATTTTAAACCTGGAAATATGAATTTTCAACTCAATTGTTCTTTGACCAAAACAAAATCAATTTTTAACAAAGTAGTTCTAATTTCAACGAGGTATTTGAATTTTCAACCAATAAAGATGAGTTTTTAACCAACAATAATAATTTATTTTATAAATGGAACATTAAAAATTTTAATGAAACATACGAAAAAAAAAGAATTTAAAAAAAAGTAGTGCAACTTTCAACCCAGCAGTTGCATTTTAACCAAAAAAGATTTCTTATTGCGAAAATAGTTGCATTTTCAACGAAATAAATTAATTTCCAACAGAGTGATAGATTTTTAAACAAACGAGATGAATTCCGAACCAGAAATATAATAGTAGGCTTTTCAACTAAAAATAATATTATTTCTACTCTCATTAAAGTACCACTTCCGAACAGTGGCTATTGCCTGAGTGAAAAAAAAAATTGAAAGTTTACCATATACACACGATATTATTGAATATGCGATTACTTTTCTTTGTTTTGGTCAGCGAGTATGCAAATCCTATGTAAATTATATATGCTAAATCGATTCGGTTTACCATAGATGGTAGGTGGTCTAGAACCCGATTGCAATACGAGTTCACACTCGAGGAAGGGACGGCGATTTCAATCGCGAAATTCCTATCGAGATTCCTGAAAATCTTTCTTGTCATTCGTCTCTCGAAGGCGCTTTTTCAATCAGATCGGATTGCAGAAACTCAGGCAGGATTGAACGATCAAGTGAAGATAATAGAAGACAAGAGAAGTGACTGAAGAGGAGGCACGCAGGAAGGGTGCAATTAAGTTAATTGACTGATCGACGACATCGACTTGCTGCAAATAAGACAGTTGCGTAAGCATAACAGTAACAGTAGTTGTGACCACTTAAACTCTTGAATCCGCTGCCGAGTGTCTGTCGCTCGAATCGTAACTTTTAATTAAGCTTGCGCCTCCGAGGTCAGGGTTCGGCACGCCTCGCGCGGCTTATGCCGTGAGACCGTTTGCCGTTTGCCGTTTGCTGTAAGTCTCGAGCAAATGTTTGCTTCTCGTTCTGACATCGAACGAGCGAGAGAGGATCCAGTAGCCCAAAGATTCTAGCGGGCAGTCGCCCACAGGCGCAGGCAGTCGCTCACAGACGCAGGCAGTCGTCCACATCACCATCATACATCACTCATCAGACCGAATGTTTTGCATAGGCTCATCCAATTTCCACTTCATGGTCCACCAAAACAATCATCAAGGCTAATTCAGTTATTCTAGTCTCCTCTTTGTTTTTGTACCAGTTGTCTCACATCTGCTGATGAACCTTTTTCATCATCAAATCAGAATGCGTCGTCACTCGCGCGGAATTTACCAGTTTAATGAGATACAGTTTTACTGGACATTAAGAGAGTCCATTCCACGCGGAGAAAAATGGATGTTCAAACGTATCATCTAGATGTTCAGGGTTAATATATTTTATGTGTGACTACAGGACAACAATATACATGATACATTCAGTCAAGTTGAGGTTATGTTCAATATTTGTAATTTAAAACAAAAACGGGGGCAAGTAATCAAAGAACGAATGATCTGTAATCTGAATTTAAAATTCTATCTATTTTAAGTTACTTAAACTAAAATTTGGTTTTTAATTAAAAAAACATTTTGTCAAATGTATTTAGTCAATAAACCTGAAACTTAAGATCATTACTCTCTTCTTTAGACAGAAAAAAGTCATTACCCAATTTTACTTAAGGATATCTAGCTTTTATTCTTTGTAAATTTTCCATAATTTTAATATTTAAAATATATAGCCGTCAAATATAGTTGCGAAATTCCAATGCTCAATGCGCATGCGTTCGCCCGGTTTTAACATCTGAATGTGTTTCACTTAAAAAAACAAAATTTACGCCTAACAAGCTTACCCTTTGAACATTTACATTTAAACATCCATTTTTCTCCGTGCAGAGTATATCTTTTGTCATATCATTCCCTTATGGAGAACCCATTTTGTTTAGAAATAATCTTTTTTATTGAAAATTTACCTACGTGCTTGGCGGATGAACTCCTTTGTTAAGAATTTATTTTGTTTAAGCATCCATCATTTTAGTTGAAAGTCTATCTATTTGGTTGAAAATTTATCATTATTAGTAAAAAAATTAAACTATTTGGTTGAAAATGATACATCAAACGAGAGAGCTTACAGACGCCCAAAGACACCAGGGGGCAGTCGCCCACAGAAGCCGACAGGCAGTCGCCCACATTATCATCATACATCACTCATCATTTTTATACCAGTTCTCTCACATCTACCAATAAAACTTCTTTATCATCAAATTAAAATGCGTCGTCATTCGCGCGGGATTTACCAGGTTAATAAGTTCCAGTTTTACTGGACATTAAGAGAGTCTATTCCAGAGTATATCTTTTCTAATATTATTTCCATATTGAGAACCCATTTTTTTTTAGAAATAATATTTTCTATTGAAAATTTACCTACGTGATTGGCGGATGAACTCCTTTGTTGAAAATTAATTTGTATAACAATTTATCATATAAATTGAAACTCTATCTATTTGGTCAGAAATTGATCATTCTTAGTACAAAATTCAACTATTTGGTTGAAAATAAATACATCAAGCGAGAGAGCGCACAGATGCCCAAAGACGCCAGCGGGCGCAACCCACAGGTTCCATCGGACTGCATGCTTCGCATTGTCTTACCGAGTTTAAATTCAGAGTTCACCAAAACAATCAGCAAGGCTAATTCAGCGATTTTATTCTTTTTCTTATTTTTAGACTTCTTCTATTACATCTACTGATAAACCTTTTTTTTTATCAAATCATAATGCGTCGAAATTTGCGAAAAATTTACCAGGTCAATGGTATCTTTTCTGACATCATTCACATATTGAGAACAAATATGCAGACTTCTCATTCTTTGCACTATTGCTCTTCTTTCCACTTTTAAAAAAATTTATCTTTTTCCCTTTTTTTAAGAAACTTCCCCTTTTTCTCGTTTTTTCACTTATATCCTACTGAAACAATAGAATGCAATAAGAAAATCCAACTGTTTTTGGTTTAAACAAAATTTTTATGGTTGAATAGTCTACTATTATATTTTTGATACAGAATTCTTCTCCTTTGGCTAAAAAATTCTACTATTTGGTTGAGCATCATTTTGTTAAAAATTCGAATAATTTGGTAAAAAGTCATCTTTTTAGGCGAAATACCAACTAATTCTTTGAAAATTGAACTACTTTGTTAAAAATCCATTTCATTGGTGGAAGATTAAAGAATTTGTTGAAAATTTGTTTTTTTTTTGTGAATTAATTTTCTTGGCTAAAAATGTAACTATTCCATTTTTCTCTGAAAACTGAGTTGCTTGAGAAAATTTATCTTTCAAGTTTAAATTAACCTTTTTGTTGGAAATTTTTATTTTTAGGTTCAAAATTTAACTTTTTTGTAGAAAATTCATTTCTTTGATTAAAAATTTATTTTTTTTTGTTAAAAAATATTTTGAAATAAAAATTTAACTATTCCATTATTGTTTGAAAATTGACATTTCGAATTAAAAATTCATGCATTTTGTTAGAAATTAAACTCATATGATAGAAAATTAATGTTCTTCGTTAAAATTTTATCTGGTTCGGTGGAAGATTCAACTAACTTGTTAAATGTCAATCTTTTTGGTAAAATCTAACTATTTTTAATTTTTTAAACAAACTTTTTTTTATTAAAATAAAAACTATTATACTTTTTGTTTAGAATTCATCTTTTTTCGTAGAAAATTAAATTATTTGGTTGACAGGTGAACTCCTTTGTCAAAAATTCATTTTTTTTAAGATTCATAATTTTAGTTCATAATTCAATTGTTTAGTTGAAACTTAAACTATTATGTTGAAAATTAGTTTATTTCATTGCAAATTTTTTTTAAATTGTAAATTTAACTAATTCATTTTTGGTGGAAAATTTAAGTTTTTTTAGTTATAAATTCAATTATTTTGGTAAATAATTATGGAAAATTTAACCTTTAAAAAATCCTATTTTTTGCTTAAAACACTACTATTCGGCTGAAAATTCAACTGTATTTTCTTATAAATTGTTGAATTATCAGGTCAAAAGATAAGTTTTTCATTAGGCAGTTTAATTCTCAACCTGAAAATAAAAATTTTAAAACAAAAAGATTATTTTACAACCAAATAGTTGAATATTCAACTAAAATGTTGAATCTTCAACAAAAAGGTTTTTAATTCAAATCAGTTTCAATTTTCACCAAAAAGGATGAATTAAACAAAATTCATTTGAATTAATTAAAATAAAAACAGTTGAAATAATCTAAGAAAGACGAATTTTTTACCAAGAAGTTGCATTTTTCAAAGAAAAATATGAAATTTTCATCGAACAAAATGAATTTGTTAATCAAAAAGACGAATTTTCAACGAGAATTGATTTTTCAATGAAGAAAGATTTTTTTGTCAATGAAGAATAGAACATTGTCATTCAAAATAAATTATCAAACCAAGGATTTAAGCTTTCTATAAGATAAACATAACTGAATTTTCAACTAAAAAGATTTATTTTCCACTAAAAATTACGATTTATTAACCAAATGTAAAATTTGTTAACCAATTAATTTAATTTGCAACCGAAAAGATCATCTTTTAGCAAAAATGATGAACTTTTAACAACATACATAAATTTTTAACTAAATATTTGAATTTTCAATAAATTTCATAGACTTAACATTTGTAATTTTAGTTTAGAAATAGTTAAAATTATCAACTAAAAAGAATTTCAACAAAATAAGTAAATCCTTAACTAAAACCCAATAATTTACAACAACAAAAATTGATTTTCTACCAAAAATACGAATTTCTAACGAACTACATTAATTTTAACGAAATATTTACATTTTTAAACAAAGGAATTAATTTTTTTACAAAAAAAGTTTAATTTTCAACAAAATACATGAATTTTAATCAAAGAATTGAATTTTCAGTTAAAAAAGATGCATTCTCAACACAAAATAGAACATGTAAAATGATTAATTTTTAGCCAAGAAAAAGAAAACGAATTATACAAAAACATGTTTAAAATTTCAACCAAAAAGATGAATTTTTAAAAATTTCTACTCAAAAGGACGAATTCTCAACCAAATAAATTAATTTTTAAAGAGCGATAGTTAAATAGTTAAATTTTCATTTAAAGAAATGAATCTTCAATTTTAAGAAACTAATTTTCAACAAAATGGATCAATTTTAACCAAAAAATTACATTTTTAAACAATAGGATTAATTTTTTACCATTGTCGATTTTTTAAAATAAAAACATGAATTCTCAACTATAAGCATAACATTCAAACAAAAATAAAATGATTAAATTTACATTTAAAAAATTAATTTTTACCCCCAAAAAAAGCGAATTATCAAAAAAATATTTGAATTTTCAACCAAAAAATTAATTTTTGATTAAAAATTATGAATTTTCAACTAAAAAAATCGATTTTTAATAAGTATGTGCTTCAATTTTCGACCAAATAGACGAATTTCTACCAAATAGTTGAATTTTTGACCTGAAAGTACAAATTTTTTACAAAACAGTGGAAATTTGAACCCAAAATTGTGATTTTTCATCATAAAAAATGAATTTGCAACCGAAAAAGATTAAGTTTTAACCAGCCAGTTGCAGTTTTTAATTATCTCATAGTTATCCTTACATTATCTTGCCACTGTCTTACATGGATGTGTCCCCAATGTGTGATCCAATATTATTTCTTCCCCAAAATTATTTCCTATCCGTTTTTACTCATCCCCTATTTTACTTTGATAAATACGAAAAGAAAAGGTAGACAGTAAAATTTGTATCATTGCGTAGAGGAGATGGATGACCCAGAATCTAGATGATGAGGTTGTAGAGGGTTGGGGATGGGGGGTGAGTTCGAGAGGTTCTTACTCCTGGTAGCAGCCACCTAGAGGTTTCGCTGTACCCGGTCTCTTTACTGATGCTGGAAAAGTGGTGGTATGAGAGCCCTATGTGACGTCACAGTCAACCCGTGACGTAAAACCGGGAACCGTTACGTGTTACGCAAGCGTCGACAGAGAAGGGTAGGGGTGCGCCCTGATCACCCACTGCCCTACTTTCCATCGCCCCTTGGCTAAAGACATTTTTTCCACACTTTTTTTCTCTCTCGTTTTCTCTCTCTTGCTATCTCTCCTTTACCTCTTTCTCTTTCTATCATTTGCTCTTTCCATCTCTTGCTCTTTCTATCTCTTGCCCTTTCTATCTTCTGCTCTTTCTCTCTCTTGCCCTTTCTATCTCTTGCCCTTTCTCGTTCTACCTCTTTCTATTTCTTTCTGTATCTTTCTCTCTCATTCTCGCTCGCTCGCTCGCCATGGGACTCGAGAAAAATAGTCTCCACTAGTTAGCCACTAGGCTACAACCGCCACGTTCTGCATTAATGTCAACCCTCCTGCGATTCAACCATTCGTGTGTAGAATCCTGAAAGCCTAAAGGACTTCTACTCTCTCATTTTTCTCTCCAAAGTATGGAAATAATGACGCCCTCAAGACACAAACAGGTCGTGTTCCTCCGTGATTCTTGCATTTGATGTTTCACCGAATTGCGGTGTTGAGAGGCGATAAATCGAGGGGGATTTCAATCCTCAGAAACCTGTACCTTTGTCCATAAACTAAATGACCTATTTTAGGCTAGTCTTGACGCCTCCCTCACTCCTTATTGACGACTGTAATTTTACCCCCCCCCCCCCCCCCCCCCCCCCCCCCCCCCCCTCCCAACCGGATTTAAAAGGGTCATTCTTTACGGGAAAAGAGAGAAATTAACTCTTTCCAATAAAAATAATTTAAATACCATAACTATTGAATGCAATATGAAACACTTCAAGGGGTTAAAACAGTGTAGAATTTTCAAAAAATTGACATTTTTGTTTTGTTTAAAAGGTGTTTTAGGGTCTTAAAAATAATATACCAAAAGATGGGAGTCGGAAAAAATGAACAAATTTTCAATTCCGGAAACATAACTCGAACAGATCCTCACCGATCGATCTGAAAATTTAAAAATATATTCAAAATTGCTTTCTCCAGCGACGTACGTAGGATATTTTTTATATTGCATAGTTTTTTTTATAAACAATTTTGTAACGATTTTTTCATGAAATTTTAAACTTTGTTTTACAAACGTGCAACATGCCGCGAAAAATCAATATATCGAAAGAAAAAAATCCTGCTTACATATCTTGCTGTTGTTGTATAGAATCGCAAAAACTTAGATTTTTTTATCCAGGTCAAAAATTGTGAGTGATTTTGTCATGAACCTATTTGAAAAAATATTTTTTGTACTTTATTATTAGTATTATAAATTCCATTTTACAAATTTTCGGTTGTCAAAAAAAATTATCGAAATATGCCTATTTTTTCGTTCTCTAAAGTGGTTTAACCCATTAAATTCTTGGAATTTCAAATCGAAATATGTATTGAATTTTGAACATACAAGATTAATTTTGTAATTAAAGGGGCGAATTCTATCACAAAGTAGATGAACTTTTTACCAAATAGTTAAAGTGTCAACTTAGAAAGGATAAATTTATAAAATAAATAAAAAAGCGCAATTTTAAAATTGAAAAATTAATTTTTCTTCAATAACAACGAATTTTCAACTAAAAAGACGAGTTTTAAACTAATAGTTAAATTTTGAAACCATAATATGAATTTTCCAGCTAGAAGATTAATTTTCAACTAAAAAACACGAATTTTTAACAAAATATATTAATTTTCAACAAAATTGTTGAGTTGTAATCCCAAAGGACAAGCTATCCACAAAATGGATGAATTTTCAACCCGAAAAAAATGTGATTTCTCAACGAAAAAGTTAATTTTCTACCAAAAAGTTAAATTTCCATAAAAATAATGTCATTCTAAACAAAAAAGTTCGTTTTTAACCGAGTAGTTTAATTTTCTACCAAATTGTTGAATTTTGAACAAAACTAGATTAATTTAGAAACAAACAGGTGCATTTCAACCAAAAAGGATTAATTTTGGACCATAAAAATTAATTTTCGACAAAAAAACACGAATTTTCAACATAATACAGGAATTTCTTATGAGAAAGATCAACTATCAATTAACAAGAAAAATCAAATTTCAACCAGAAATGGAATAGTGAAATTTTCCAAGAAGAAAAAGACTCTTCATACAAAAAAGGTTTTTAACTAAAAACGATTAATCTTTAACTAAATAGTTTAATTTTGTAACCATAAAAGAAGATTAATTATCTATCAAAAAACACAAATATGAAACAAAATGATTGCATTTTGAAGCAAAAAAATATCTATCTGCAAAAAGGTTGAATTTTCTACCCTAATATATTATTTTTAAATATAAAAGTTAATTTTCTCCTAAATAATTAAATTTAAACAAAAAATATACATTTTTGATAAAAAAAATTATTTTCATCTGAATAGTTTCATTTTCTACAAACTGATTGAATCCTTAACCAAATTAGATTAATTTAGAAAAAGGAAAATTTTTAAACAAAAAGTATGAATTTTCAAATAAAAAAAATCAATTTTCAATTTTAAAAAAATCTAATTTTGACCAAAAATGGAATACTGAAATTTTGTAGATAAAAAAATAATTGTCATGTAAAGAATGTTTTTTCAACTAAAAAGGAGAAATTTTCTACCCAATGGTTTAATTTTCGACTTATAGTGGATAAATTTCTAACCAAAAAGGGAATAGTGGAATTTTCAAATATAAAAATTACTTTACTAAAGAACACATTTTCAACCTAAAATATGAATTCTCCAGCAAGGAGATTAATTGTCTATCAAAAACACGAATCGACAAAACTGTTAAATTTTCCACCCGAAAATTGGTATGATTTTTCAACAAAAACATTTTTTTACCAAAAAGTCACATTTTCATAAAAATATTTTTATTTGTAACCATATTTTTAAATAAAAAAGAGAATGATGAATTTTTAACAAAAAAGTTTATTTTTTATAAAATTGTCGAATCATCAATCAAATCAGATTAATTCAAAACCAAATAGTTTTGCATTTTTAACCAAAAAGGATCATTTTTTTCTTAATAATAATTTGTTACCAAAAAATAGGAATTTAAACAAAATTCCTTGAATTTTCCACTAAACAAGATAAATTGTCAATGAAAATAATGATCAACTTTCAATAAAAATATAAATTATTAACCGGAAGTAGGATAGTTACTATTATCAGTCTTTGAAAAAATCTCAAGCAACCAAAATTTTCAACAAAATAGTTACATTTTCAGCTGAATGATAAATTTTAATAAAATTGAGTTTTCAACAAAAGTGTTTAACCCTAAAGATGATCTTTTTTAACCCAAAAGATTAATTTTTTAAAAATGGAACATTTAAACTTTCAATCAAGGGCGTGAATCTTAAAAAAAATGAATTTGTAACAAATTAGTTCAATATTTATCTAAAAGAAGATTAATTTTTGACGAAGTTGTTAAATTTTCAACCGAAAAATTTGAATTTTATTGCAAGAAGTTTAATTTTCTACCAAAAAAAGACAGATTTTCAACCGAATTTTTGAATTTAAAAGGGAAAAGGATGTATCATCTACAAAACGGTTCAATTTATAACTCGAAAATGTGCTTTTTCACAATAATTTAATTTTTAACCGAATAGTTTCATTTTATACGAAATAATTTATCCTTAACCAAAACAAATTAATTTATAACCAAATAGTTGTATTTTTAAATTTAAAAAATAGAATTTGGCTAAAATTTCAACTATTTTGTTGAAAATTAAACTATTTTATAAGAAAGATATCTTCTTCGGTTGAAAATTTAACTGTTTTGTTGAAATTTTGTCTATTTGGACAGAAATTTCTTTCTTTTGGATTAAACTTTTTTTCGAAAATTCGACTATTGGATTAAAAGTTCCTCTTTGTAGGTTTAAAATTTGACAATTTGGTTTAAAAATTGAACTTGTTTGGAGTACCTGGATTTTGGTTGAAGACATCTACAGGCTATGTCCGAAACCGTTTTTAATTCTAATTACCAGTATACATTATTGAATTTTTTTAGATAATCCGCTTTGGTTGAAAATTTCAACTTTTTGGTAAAACTTGTATTTTTTCATAATTTTTTTCTTATTTAAACATTCATTTTGAAGAAAATGCACTTTGTTTGTTGAAAGTGCATCTTTTTTGTTAAAAATGTATCTCTTTCTTGATAATTAAAATTTTTTGGGAGAAACATAATCTTATTTGTTTAAAAATATAGTTTTCTGTTTAAGATGTCAACTATTTTGTTAAAAATGGTTTCTTTCTCTTTCGCTTTTGTTAAGAACTGTTTCGTAAAAAAAATTCCTTTTGGATTTTTGATTAAGAATTTAAATATTTTGTAGAAACTTCATGTAAATCGATGAAAGTATGTCTTTTGTGTTAGAAAAATAATTTTTTTGATTGATAATTCAAATATTTTATTAAAAATTCGCTTTGTTTACTTTTTTATTTTCAATTGTTTTGTTAAAGAAAAGTTTTCCTTTTAAGTGGAAATTCATCTTCTTTAGTACAAAATTAATCTTCTCTTTTGAAAAATCTTTTTTTTTGTTTCAAAATTTTAATAATTTTTTCAAAATTCGTTTTTGTTTTCTTTCTTGGTTAAAAACTTATATTTTTTGTTGAAAATTGAACTGTTTCGTTAAAAGAAAAATTCTGTTGGATGGAAAATTCATCTTAAATTGTACAAAAGTCATCTCTCTTCTAAAAAATTCTTATTTTTGGCTCGAAAATTCAACTGTTTTTGTTTACATTTTTTGTTGTATATTCGACTATTTGTTTGAAAATGCATCTTTTTGGCAAAATATTCATCTTCTGTGTGGAAATATTCATCTTAATTGTTGAATATTTAACTTTTTGGTTGAAAATTCATTTTTTGGGATTCAAAATTCAACTTTTTGGGTTACAAAATTCAACTGTCTTGTAAAAAAATCGCCTTTCTTCCTTCAAAATACAAGAACTTTGTTGAAAATTGATTTATTTTTATGAAAATTGAATCTTTAAATTCATCTTCAAATTCTGAGTTAAAAATTCGTCTTTTGTTAGAGAAGTAATCTTTCTCGATTGAAAATTGATCTTTTTGGTTTAAAATTCAACTGTTTTGTTTTAAAAAAACTTTTTTATGCAAAATGTATCTTACATCGTACAAAAATCACCTTTTTACTGTCTTTTAAAATTTTCTTCTTTTGTCTGCTAAAAAACTAGTTTTGTTATCGAAAACTGCAATGTTTTGATAAAAATTCATTCTTTTAAATATAAAATTTATCTATTTTGGTAGAAAAGTCATCTTTCTTATTTGAAAATAAACTTTTTTGCTTGAAATTTAACTATCTACGAAAAAGTTTTTTGAATGCAATATAATATTTAAATTCATTAAATTTCAAAGTTTTTGATTCCCCTATTGTTCTCCTATTTTTGTTAAAAATCACCCTATTTCCCCTGTTTTGAGAGAATTTCGAGCTACATTAATTTTCGAGAAAAAAACAGCTTGAAATTGGTAAACTAATTTATTGGAGACCCCCAAGGGATAAAAACACTTATCGAAACCTCTAAAATAATTTAATATCCTTGGGAAATTTGTAGATTCCTTTTGAATACTTAATGTACGACTGGAGTGGCATTCTAATACATTCTTAATAAAGGAAAGAGAAATTATCTCCCGACATTGAATCTCGTAACCTAGAAAATATGTTTAAATTCGTATCGCCTTTTAAGATTTAATATATTGATGGCAATAAATCGATTGCCTAAAGGGGAACTCTGTGTCAGATTCACAAGAGAAAAAAAATCATCTTATCAATTTTCTGTTATCTTAAACAACTTCAGGGTGGCGGCGGGAGAGGAAAACGGGAAAGGATGGAAATTTGTTGAGCTCGGAAAAAAAAGGGAAATGATAGTGAATTTTTTTAGCGGGAATTTTTAAAATTAATAAAAAATAAATCTGTCCAATCACTCGGAATATCAATTTCATATCACATGATATAATGCAAAAATAAGTTCGATTTCAACTTTCTTTCCATGTTAAATTCAGTTATTAATTTTTTAAATTATGAAATCATTAAATGTACAATGGTACATTTTTAATTTAAAGAAGTTCAAAATGTATTTTTAAAGAGTCGAAAATTTGAAATTTAAAAGTGGTCGAAATTTAAATCTATAAATATAAATAAATTAATTATTTTAAAAATCGAATTCTACTTCGAGTATTTATAATTGAAAAATAATTGATTTTAATAGTTTAACAAATGTAAAAATGAGTGCATTATGTAACTGAAAAATCAAAATTCTGTATATTAAAAAATACTGAAAAAATGTCCTTACAATAAAATTTCAAAATTTTCAAATTACCGAAAATAAAATAAAACTCCCGAAGTTTATTAAACAAATTCATTTATTCTGAAAGTGAAATTTTAACGAAACTGAAACAATTCAGAAAATGTAAATGACTGAAATTATTAAATTACGGAAATTTTTCATTTACCGTAATTTCATAACTTCAATTTCCAAAATCTCAAAAGTTGATTTTTCTTCTCCTGGCGAATAAATTTTTAGGTCACAGTTTTATTATATGGTTGAAAATTCAATAATTTTGTGAAGAAGTCTTATTACAGATTACGATTATTCTTGGTGGAAAATTTGTCTTTTTCATTTAAAAACTGAACTATTAGGGCATAATATTAACTTTTTGTTGAAAATGTATATTTTGATGTAGAAAATTAATCTATTTTGTTTAAATTCGTCTTTTTTGGTTGCATTTCACTATTTTTTATTTAAACTTAAAATATCTTTTGGACACAATATCTAATATTACATTATTTGTTGATAAGTAATCTTTTTTCTTAAAAATTAGTTGTTTATTGTTGTTGTTAATATTGCATTTTTTTAATTGAAAATTTAAATATTTTAGTTGCTGATTCATCATTAAAACTCTATCTCTTTACTTAAAAGTATAACTATTTTATTGAAAATTGATATTTTTTATTTGAAAAATCTACTGCTTGGGTGAAATTTGAAATGAAAAAATGTAACTATTCTAGTTAATGATTTATTATTATGGTAGTAAATTCGTCTTGTTGGCTAAAAGTTCACCTATTTTATTGAAAATTTGATTTTTTTGGTTTAAAGTAGTTATTAAATTAAAAATATAACTTTTTTATTTTTGGTTGGAAATGTATATTTTTCAGTGGAAAATTCGACGCTTTCGGTAAAAACAAATCTTCTTAGTTTAAAATTACCTCTTTTTTTGGTTAAAAGTGCAACTGTTTAGTTGAAATTTGGCACTTTTATTATAAATTCAATTATTTTACAAAAAATTTGCCATTTGGCTTGCAAATTCAATAATATAAATGAAATTATTTTTTCTGGATTGAAAAGTCTTTATTTAATGAAAATTCATAATTTTAGATGAAATTTTATCTCTTTGTTGGACAACTTGGATTAACTTTTTTGTTCTTCCTTGAATAAAAAAAATCAATTCAACGCTTGAAAAACTAATTTTTTTGTTAAAAATGATTTATTGTTGTTGTTGAAAATTTAACTTTTTTACAGAAAATTCGTCATTTGGATAAAAGTTTAATAATTTGGATAAACTTTTTTTTCTTGACTAAACAATTTTAATTCATTGAAAATTTTTCCTTTTGGTCAAAAATAATAATCCTCTTTGTTCAAAATTGGTCTGTTTGGTTTTATAATTAATACTCGTTGATTGATAATTTAATATTTTGGTCAAAAATCCAATTTTTCTATTGATTTAAGTCTGCTTCAAAATTTAATTATTTTGTTAACAATTTATTTATTTATTTCGGTTGAAATATCAAATATTAAATTTTTTTGAAATTCATTTTTTTGTTGAAAATTCATTATTTCTGGTTTGAAAGTCATCTTTTTTCTAAAAACTTCGACTTTTAGCTTAAAAAATTAGCTATTTTATTTAAAATTAAACTGTATTTGTTTGAAATAGCATCTTCGTTTTTTTTTTATTTGACTATTTGGTTGAAAGTTTAATGATTTTATTAAAGTCATCTTGGTTGGTCAAAAATTCAACTGTTTTTTTGAAAATTAATTTTTTGCAGTAGAAAAGGCATATGTTTGGATAAAATAAGTAAGAAATTTTAAATTGTTCTATTCCGTATAATATATAATTTTATGTTAAAAATTTTACGAAACAAAAATGCTCGTCTTTGAATGTCAATGGTGAGGATGATTATGTAAATCCGATTGGTTCAAATTCGACTTTCGAAAAACGGGCTGAACTCGGGAGGTGGTTTTCTGCAGTTTTCCTCTCTCCTGGTCAAACTTCCAGCCAAATGCGATAACTTGTAATAAAATCGGATGCAGCCTTAAAAAGACTTAAATTTTTCAGGCTTACAAGGCTATAACAATTATAATTATAATAATCGGAAACGTATTTTTATTCTTATACGTGTAAGAAGTAATCTTCAATCTTAACAAGGAATCTCTGAATTTAATTCGGAATTTCCAAGTAATCGAATCGTTTTAATTATCTCTGTTTTCATAACAGATGCGCCTCGTAAGAAAAGTAATTTGTTCGATTATTAAATCTTGAAAATGGACTTGTCCGTTTGATGCGTTTACGTTCTTCCTGTATCATCTAGTGCGACTTTTATGGCTCCTCTTGGAAAAAAATGTAATTGAAAGTGACAGGTCAGAATTACAGATACGAAAAATTATGAAGGTGATGAAAAATTGACTTGAGTTATAATGAGAGTAATACCAGATGCAGAAAACCTTAATTAATTATTAGAGAGACTCTGAAGGACCGGAACTCTCAGACATTCCTGTCTCCAAGTTCCGACGAAAGTTTCCGTTTCACCTTTTTTTCTTCATTTCCCTGCGCGATCTTTAATCAGGAAAAGCAATAGGAGTCTCGAGCGACGTTTTTTTTTTTTTTGCAAAATGCGACTTTGAATTTGAAATAGGTTTAAAAAAAAGTTTTAAAAAATTGTGACCATCTATTTGATACGAGAGTAAAGGAGGCAAATGGAAAGAGTAAAATAAAAGCAGGAAGTTGCTTGTAAAGAAGAATGTTTTTCTTCTTTTTTACTTTTATTCTTCAAAGAGAAATTTGAATTTCCTCACATGTCTGGAATCCAGTCTGCTCTAGAGTAAATGATGTATGTTCCTGGCAAGAGAGAAATGCGTCTCAATAAAAATTCCTCTTCCAAATATATAATAGAATTTTGTCCAAAAAAAAAAATGGATGGAATGAAATTCTCGAAAATCTTGCACTAATATTGTTTTTGATTAAATTATTGGTTGTATACTGCCTGAAAATTACTTTAATTGTATGTTTTATTTTGCTCTATTACATTTTCAGGAACGTTTAAATCGAAACTTTCAAAAATTAGGAATTTCAATTCTAAATATTTATTTTTTAATAAAAAATATAAATGGTAAATAATATCTATATATTTTTTTAAATAAATAGCTATACATATTTATGTATTAATAATTATTTTTAAAATGTCTGCACCATCAATTTAGTTAATTAAACTTTCCAAGTAATTTTTTTTTAATATAATTTATTTCTGGATTTTTCTCAAAATTATTGATAAAAGAGAACATTTTAATTTTAATTGGTTTTAATATTTAAAAAATAAATTTATTTTTTATATTCAAATTATAGGAAAAAAACTTAGTAACGTTAAAAACAAAATGACCGGTGTCAACAATAAAATCTGTGTGGAAATTTAAAATGATGTAGATTTTATTGTCGGTTTTATTTTAAAAGCTGGAATGTTTAAAAACATTTTTTTCTCAGTTTTTCAAGATTTGAAAAAAACATATGAGAAAAACTTTAAATCATTTGAGAAGATTTTTAAGGGATAATTTAAATTGAATTTGTATTTTGATAAATTAATTTTTAGAAAATGATTCAAAAGTTGTTAGGCACTTCAAATTTTGGGACTACTGAAAAATCTCGAAAAATAATTTTTCCAACACCGTAAAATTCCCGAATTGATAAATTCTCGAATTATAAAATTCCCGAAATTATAAAATTCCAAGCTCGAAAATTGCCGAATTTCCACAATTAAAAAAATGGTTGTTAATAAATATTACTTATTTATTAAAAATATAATAATGAAATATTTTTAGCAAGACAAAATTTAAAAAAATTACTATTTGAATTTCAAACTTTGTAGGATTCAATTCAGCACTGATTTATCTCGAAGTTTATTTTATTTTTTTAAATTAGAAATTCTATATTTGAGTACATTTTTCGCAAGTCGCACATTTTCAAACAAAATCTTGCACTTGAAAAAATTTTTTTTTTAACTTTTGTTATTTGAAATTCAAAAAACTATTCTTTTAAACTTTAAACATTCAATTTTTTTCTTTGATAAAAATATTTTATTTCTTTTATTTTTATCAAATAAATTGTATTTAAGGACAAAGAATTTTTTATTGGTTTATATTCGGGAATTTTCTAGTTCAGATTTTTTTAGAATTCCGCAATTTTCTGTAGGGATCTTTATTCATTGGGAATTTTCAAGTTTAAAATGTCGGGGATATTATTTTTCGGGATTTTTTTATCGCCCCAAAAGATTTCCTAAAATATTGAAAAAGATTGTTGAAATTTTTAAAGATTTTTGAAACATTACGAAAGATTTTCGAAATTTTGAAAGTATACAGAAATAATTTGAAACTAAAATGATTTCAACATATTTAAAAAAATGTACATTTTTGGAGATTTGGAACAAAAAACTTTCAAGCTTCTTGAGAATTTTAAAAGGTTTCAAGAAAATAAAAAAATTTTATTGACATTTTTGAGAAAATTGTAAATAATTTTTATTTTACAAAAATTATTTTAAGACTATATTTTTAAAAAATTTTAATTTTCCAAAATATTTCCAAGATTCCAAAAAAAGAATCTGCCATATTTTCCGAATTTTTTAAAATTTTGAGAATTTTTAGAAGTTTTAGGAGAAATTTGAATAATTTTAAATATATCGATAAGTTTTAAAATAATTTCAGAAATAATTTGAAATTTAATAAGATTTTAAGGAAGCTCAAATAAAATGTAGATTTTTTAAAGATTTCTCAATACAACCTTGGATTTTTTTCAAAATTTTGAAACGTTTCAAAATAATAAAAAAATGTTCTTAAGATTCCTAGGAATATTTAAAGTGCTTTTTTTTAATTTTTATAAATTAAGTTTAAGAGATATTTAAAACTTGTAGACGTTAGGCGTTTTGGAAAATTTGTTTATTTATTTACTTCAACTGTTTTTGATTTAAAATTGAAATCTTTTTGGATTTAAATGTCGTCCATTAAATTTTGTTGTTAAAAATTAAATTTCTTTTCATTTGAAATTAGAAATCTTTTTGTATTCATATATCGATTGTTTTTTATTTAAAATAAATTTTTTTGATTGAAGATTCATGATTTTTTATTTAAATATTATCTCTTTTAATAGAAAATTAATCTTTATAGTAGAAAATTAGTTCTTATAATGCAAAATTATTTATTTGCTTGAAAATTTAACTATTAAGTTAAGATACAAAATAAAAATCGATTAAACTTTTTCAATTTAAAATTAAAATCTTCCTGGATTTCAATATCAACTATTACACTTTCTTGTTTGATGATTTATAATTTAAAAAAAATTCGTCTTTTTTGGTAGAAAATTATTCTTCCTTCAGCAAAATTATGTATTTGGTTCAAAATTCGAAAATTTAGTTGAAAGATTTTAAATGAATGAATTCAACCGTTTTTTATCTAAAATTATAATATTTTTTAATGGAAATGTCAACTATTACATTTTTAGTTGAAAATCCATCATTTTAGTTTAAAATTCATCTTTTTGATAGAAAATTAGTCTTCTTTGCATAAAATTCCTGTTTTTGGTTGGAAAGTCAAGAGTTTGATTGAAAATAAACAATTTTCTTAAAAAATTGTCTTGTTTGGATAAACTTACCTTCTTTTGTTTTTTGAAAACATAAAAAAATTGAATTAAAATATGAACATATACATTTTTTTATAAAAATTCATCATTTTTATTTTAAAAATTCAACCATTCGGTCGAAGATTAACTATTTTGTTAAAGTTTTGATTTAGCGTCTGAAATTTTCAAAAATCTTTTTGTCTTTTCTCAACTATATTTGAGAAATTATATTTATTTAACCTTCAAAAAAATAAATAATTTAACCTAAAAAATACAAAAGCATTCAAAATTGTTAATTTATGTTGAGAATAATTTATCGATTTTTGATTAGAATTTCTTTAAATAATGAATATAGTTTTGACCTAAATTTTAGATTATCATTTTCAGATTTTCCTTCTATCCTATTTAAGAAAGTTATAATTATTTGTTTCTAGCAAACCGATAAAATTTTCCCTTTTCCAATCTGTCGAATCCCGCCTCAAGAGTGTATTTTGCTCAGGATCTGGAAAATTTGTAATGTAAGAAAACTTGGTTTCTACAAGGTCTCGAGTTCGATCATGATATTGGAAGTGGAAATTTTTCGATGTAGATGTGCTGATAACGAATGACCCATGAAAAAAATATTTTTAAATATGTACAAAAATATTGGAAGAATTTTTGAACCTTGGATAAGATTGAAAAATGTTTCAAGCCTTAATTTTAATTTTTCTAGGACTCTATTTGAAAAATATTACAAATTTTTATTCATATTTTATTCAGAAGGAATCTAAAGTTCCAATTAAGTATAAGTGATATTTCAAAAAAGTAAATGCAAACAAATTAAGAATTTGAAAATGATAAAAATTTAACACATTTATATTTAAAAACAATTCAAGGTTAAAGATTTTGGAACTGAAACCATTCCAATTTAAAAGAAACTGGATTTCAACTATCGGAATTGGAAATAATCCAAATTTAACTTTTTGAGTTGGAAAGCATCCAAATTTTTAAGTATTTAACACAAACCATTGAATTCTCAAACCCATATTATAGGGTGCTCGTAAAACTTTATTTTCAAAATTCCCTGTCTTCTTCTTTACCGATTTTTCATTTTCATTCACCATTAATATTAAGAGACTAGAATCTTATTCTTTAAAAATATTACCATTGAATTCTCTATGTATGGGATAAACAAATTTTTATTTAAATTTAAAAACTACAAATTTATTTATTTATTTAAAAAAGATTACTTTTTGCCACAAACGATAAATTATCAATCCCAAAGGACGAAAAATGACTTTTTAACATATTTATATTGAGTTTTAAACTCAAACGGTCGAAATTAGAAAAAATATAATTTTAAATCCAAAAAATTTAATACATGTTATGTGTAAATAGAAAAATGATAAATAAAACAGTGCAAACAGTGGAAACTTGAACCAAAAGCACTTACGTTTTTAACCTCAAAGGTTGAATTTTTAATGAAAACAAAAAACAATTTTTGACCTACAAAAATTAATTCTAAAAAAAAAATATTATTTGAGTTGTCAACCGGAAAAGATTAAATCAGAAGTTTTGTGGTTCGATTCCCAATGGAGTGAAGATGGAGTAGGATCTTTTTTTTCAAGAAATAATTTTAATTTGAAAATATTATTTTCCATCTAGTCTTATTAAGACTTTAAGCATTTTCTGTTATTGAAAATTCTTAACTTGATCGATATTGTGTGGATTTTCTGCCTTTATTATTTGTAGGGTTGATCCATACTGTCGTTAAGGTTACCATCTCGGATGATATAGCAGATTAATTAAAAAAGAGATTAATTTCCAAAGCAAGACGATGAATTTTGATCCGAGAATGCATACGTTTGACCAAAAAAGACGCATTTCCAACAAAATACATTAATTTTCAAATTAATTTTTGTATTTTCAACTAAATTAGATTTAATGTGCGACTAAAAATGGAATAGTTAAATTTTTTATATGCAATAATGTTTAATTAAAAAACGTAATAATTTTGAACAAAATAGCTCAACTTTTAATTAGTTAAAAAGACAAATTCTAATCAAAAATACGAATTGTCTACCAAACAGTTCAATTTTCAAATCCCAAATGTTGATTTTCTACCAAAAAAGACGAAACTTCATCAAAATAGTTCAATTTTCTACGAAAGGGTTGAGTTTGCAGCAAAAAAAGTTCAGTTTGCAACGAAAAACGGAGAAGTAAAATTTGTATTTAAAAAATGTAATAAAAAATGAATTTTCAACAAAATAGTTAAATTCTCAAACAAAAATACGAATTTTCAAGTAGTAAAATGATTTTTCTATCAAAAAAGACAACATTCCAACAAAATGCGTGAATTTTCAAACGAGTATTTGAATTGTCAAGTAAAAAATCTAAATTTTCAACTGAAAATGGACGAGTTAACATTGTGTGAAAATAAAATTTTTTGATGAGAAACAACGAATTTTCAACAAAATAGTCCAATTTTCAACAGAAGGAATAAACTTTCAACTAAAATTAGGAATCCACAACCAAAAAATTTATCTTTTTTACAAAATAGCTCAACATTTAATTATTCAAGAAGACCAATTTTCAACCAAAAATAGGAATTGTCTACTAAACATTCGAATTTTTATACTGCAAATATTAATTTCTTACCAAAAAAATTAAACTTCATCAAAATAGTTCAATTTTATACCAAAGGGTTGAGCTTGCAAAAATAAATTTAAATTTTCAACCAAAAATGGGAAAGTAAAATTTGTATTTAAAAAAATTGATCAAAAAATGAATTTTCATAAAAATAGTTAAATTTCAAAGAAAAAGAAGAATTTTCATCCATGAAGATTGCCTTTCTCGTAAAAAAAACATTTCTAACAAAAAGCGTGAATTTTCAAACGAATATTTGAGTTTTTAGGTAAAGAATGTAAATTTTTAAATAAAAATGGACGAGTTAAATGTTATATAAAAATAAAATTTTTGATAAGAAACAACGAATTCTCAACAAAATAGTCTAATTTTCAATAGAACAAATGAATTTTCAACTAAAGTTATGAATCCACAACAAAAAAAAATTATAATAGGAATTGTCTACCAAACAGTTGAATTTTTAAATTGCAAATTTTAATTTTTTGACACAAATACGAAATTTCATTAAAATAGTGAAATTTGTTTCCGGAGGCTTAAGTTTGCAACAACAATAGAAGAAATTTTAAACCAAAAATTTGGAAGTAAAATTTTTATTTGCCAAAATGAATTTTCGACTAAATAAATCCATTTTCAAACAAAAAAAAACGAATTTTTAACCATGAAGAATAATTATCAACCAAAAAATATTAATATTCATAAAAAAGAATTTCAACAAAATTGGTAACAAAATTTTACGAATGATGACCAACAAAATAAAAAGTTTTAAATCCGCATTGATGAAGGAAGTTTCCTATGGGGTTTTAAATGCGCTCATATGGGCTATAAAGAACATTTTTTTAGCTCCATATCTTGGGTACTTTTCAAGATTAAAAAAAATGTATGGCGAATATGAACGCATTTAAAGACGAATAAATCCATTTCCGCAATTTTATATTGCATATCACTGTTGAAGACTTAACACATGCGTTACACTGTCCCTATAAAAAACCCGAAAATTAAGAGGGGGGGGGGGATTGTGAAACTGTCCTCTATTGTTGAAACTTTAATAATGACCCGCCAATATGTACCAATTTATAAAGTTTGAAAAAAATGGTTTATTCTGTTTATACAAGAAATTTTTTTTTATATTTAAAATACGACAATAATCTGTGTAGTGTATTTATTCGCGTCTTTGAGACGCGTTGATTGACCTATTGCTAAACCGTTTCCCGTGCAGAAATCGCCCGATTTCAAACTTAATACCGATCTGGCCCCAATCGGATTTCCCGATCTGGCCCTGATCGGTAGAACTCTGTGGCTCATACCTGGGCCCGACCGGGCCAGACCGATTTCCTACTGAAACGCTATCTCTATGCGCTCGCAGAACTAGTGCTGCTTCATCTTTTCTGATAGTGCAATGGAATTTGTATACATACTACTCGTTTATAATATTCGATCAATGATTAGAAATGCATAATGCGAGTAAGTCACGTGTTCATACAATAATAATTAATTAAATTGTTTCAGGTAAAATTAGTATATTTACCATTAGATGAGTCAAATATTATTATATGATGAAATTTATCAAGTTCTTTTGTTTCCAATTATTATTTAAGAACTCAAAGTTTTTCGATTTAATGTAGAGTTAGAATTATCAAATCTATTGACAAGAAATGGATTGCAGTATGCACAAAATTGTAATTTTTTTAGATTATGAGAATAAAATATGTGATACAATCGATTCTGTTATTGAAATTTTGATTCTGTATTAATAATAAATTCATTACAGACATACATTAAGGACAAATTTTCATAACATGAATTTCAGAATCAAGTAGTACAATCAAAATGCAAAATGCCAATTGTGTAGGGATTCCAACAAGAGCTAGTTACTCAACTGCGCATGCGTCGCATTCTGAATCGGTTTCGCGCGAAGTTTAAAATGCTAAACAAAGTTATTTTTATTTTTTATTATAAAAAATGACATTTCAACTTATAAAAATGTCCATTACGTAAAAATTAATCATAACAATAAAAATTAAGTAAATGCATATACTGTAAATAATATTTAAAATAACCAGAAATTTTTATTTAAAAACTTTTCATATTTGTTTAAACGTTGTTTGGTCTATATTGCTTCTTAACAGACTTGAAAAAATAAAACGATAGAATAAATGATAGATAATTTTTTCAGCGAAAATATTATCTACAACCACCTTCTCGAATATCTCAAGAAGTAATGCAATTGGCGGAAAATTGAACTTCTTTACAGTAAAATGTTAATAAATCGTAAATCATATGTTATTTCCCGCTGATTTTCTTTGGTAGCATTCGAAAATGTCAAGTTATAGGGAATCTTTTTGCGACAAAAGTTTTATAGACAACATTTTTTTTCAAGAAATTAAAATTGTTAATTAAAATATTTCTGGTTATCATCCATTTTTGCATAAAAAATTAACCTTTTCCTCGAAACTGATACCACCTACAATAATCTTACGTTTCTCAAAAGTATAATCAAATTTTGTAGTCTGAAACCTCTTCTTTTCGTACATGTCGTACTTTAATTTTAAATTAAAATAACTTAATTGGAAATTCAAAATATTAAGGTGGCCTTCGAAAGGAGAGGACCATTCGATATCTTCGAGTTCACTTATATTAAATCTCCATTCGTGAAATTCACGAATGGATTATATTGAGACTGATCGTGTGCGGATCGGGTTTCCTGATCAGGTTTCCCGACCTGGCCCCGATATGGGCGTGTGTTTCATCCGCGATCTGGCCCCGACCAGGATTCCCGATTGGGAATCCTGGATTGTTTGCGTCTTCAAGGAACTTCGAATGACTTATTGACGAACTTTCTATGACTTTTATGGCTTAGCAATGCCAATTCATAAAATTAAAACAATATTGTTTATCTTGTTTACGTGAGAAAAACATTTTTAATATCGGGAATAAAAGAGTAACGTATATGATACATTTTGATCGTGTTTTTTAGATACATCGACTGTCCAAATTAGGAACCTTTCATAACCTACCATAACCTACCAATATTGTTTAAAAATTTTCTAATAACATTACTTTTCTGATTAGTACGAGGATTTTTTTATATTGGGAATATAACCATGCTGAATTTGATATAATTGTTTGCGTCTTCGAGACGTGTGGATTTATTCTTTGACGATGAACAGTCTTGATTATTAAAAATTAATGTTTTTGGTTAAAAATCTAACCATTTGGGTAGAAAATTCATATTTTCGGGTTGACAACAAATAAAAAATTTGGTTAACCATTCTTATTTTGGAAATTAATATTGCATCGTCTTGTAAAAGACTCGTCTTCTTGGATTTTAGAATGAAATAATTTGGTGGTTTTTTTTCTTCATTAACTGAAAAATTCCTTCTTCATTAAAAATTCAACTATTTTAGTAGAAAATTAATATTTTCTGGTTGGAAATAAATAGATAACTTGATTCAGAATGTATATTTTTTATTTTAAAATGCAACTCTATTGTTAAGAATTCATTTTTTTAATTGAAGATTTCTAATTTAGTTGAATAGTGTTCTTTTAATTTGAAAATTCCACCATTTCTTTAATAATTCATCCTTTTTCTTTGAAAAATCAGCCTTTTGTTTGAAAGTTACACCATTTTGATAGAAGTTCAGTTTGGTTGTAGATTCACCTCTTTGTTTGACCCTTTTTTTGTTTCAAAATTTTAACTTAGCTAGTAGAAAATTCTACTTATTAGTTAAAATTTGAACTGCTTTGATGAAAATTTATTTTTGTTGTTGAAGATTTATCATTTCAAATATCAATTTTCATCAATAAATTATCAAAAATATTGTCCTTGCTTTTTTTCTATTGTTTAAAATAATAGGCACTATAAAAAAATAATTTAAAAAATATAAATATTACTTTTAGATTTTAATTTCAAAATTGCGTGACACAATGGGAAATTGGGAAAATTTTTCAGTTTTTTATTTTGAAACCTGATCATATATTCGGAGTACTTTTCCTGGAAATGATACCATGCCGCAAATATTGATCCATTCATTCATTCATAATAAACAAGCCTTTACATTTTTCATTGCTTCTGACATCTCTAATATGAATACTTCAAGAATTTTTTAAATATTTAATAATGATATTATTCAATTTATAAATTAAAATGTGTTGTGAAAAACACATCTTTCTTATTCGAAATTTAACTACTTGGTTAATGGTAGTAGAGGCTGTCAGATGGCATAGTGGGTGAGGCTCACTTTGCTGTGCAAAGGGGTTCGCGTAACTGTGCTATGGGGTACGCCCGGCATGTGAGATGTATTTTTCCAAAACGTCGGAAACAATGAAATGCACTGAAATCTAAAAATTGGGTCAAGGTTGCTAAATTCGGTAATAAAAATCTATTTTTGAATTTTTTATGTGCTCGAAAAATCAATAATTTATCTGCAATTTACTGGAATTTACTGCAATTCTATTTTTCTTTCTTTCTTAATAATCCTTTCAATTTCGCACTATTTGCTGCCACTCCATTTCTTATATATAAGGGAGGTGAGGACTAACCTAAACATCAGGGTAAAGATACTAATGTCCAAATATTGACTAGGGTAAAGCAATGGTCCGAGAACGAAGATAAAATTCATTCTATTTTCACTATTTTGACATTTACACATAATTTTTATGGTTCAGAAGCCTAATTAAGGCGCATTTAATGACTGCTTCGAAATAGAAAAGATACTAAAGTTTTATTAGGTTGGAAGAAATCATCAGTTTTCTCAACAAATGGTGTCCTCTCGGTTGAAAGGACTTTTTTTGGACAAAAGTTTGTTTACAAGCCAATTTTCAGTAGATTTTTACAAAAAAAGATAACCTTAGTGAGCGCTTACATATTCCGTA
>NC_046661.1:94020750-94021143 GCF_010883055.1 Belonocnema kinseyi
ACATGCCGCAACTTTTTCTTTAGGCCCCTCCTCCCTTGCTGTTTCGTAACATTTTTTATATTATGTTTAAAAATATAATAGACGTTTTCTAAATTTAAAAACTTTTTTTTTAGATTTAGTATTTTATAGAAATAAATAATATTTTGATATAACACTGAATGCTTTTTCAATAATTTTTATATAAATATTTTATTCATTTAAGATGTGTACTAATGGAAATTTACCAATTTAAAGCTTTTTTTCGGTGCCATAAATAATGCAAAATAATATTCATAATAATACAATTTAAACATTTTAAATAAGTATTTAAGTTTTTAAGATTTTGAACACTCAGAAATTCAATCTGAATTTATAAGTTCTGAATATTGAGAACAAGAAAATAAGTATTATCAG
>NC_046661.1:94021243-94023136 GCF_010883055.1 Belonocnema kinseyi
AAAAAAATTCTTCAATTTTTTTTTAAATTTTTGAATACTTTAAATTTGTCAAAATTAAATCTGGAAGTTGTTAATTAATATTATTTTTATTTTATAGGATTTCACCAAATAATATGAAAAATACAAGTCTTTGTGAAAGATGTTTAAGAGTTTTAAAAGTTTGAAAGAAATCAAGAAATATTTGATAAATTTTCGAAAATGTTTCCAAGTTTTTAAATATTTATAATCTATTTCGAATGTCTAAAATTTCACAAAATATTTTTAATTGACTAAAATTTATATTAATTTGTTGAAAAATCATTGAAAATGTAAAAAAATGCTTCTAAAGTTTTTAAAAATATTTTAAAAAATAATTTGAAGTTTAAAATTCTGTTTGAAGCTCTTCACTTCTTCTAAATATTTCTTTAATTTACTCGATTTTTTTTGTTTATTGTTTAATCTTACCCAATTGAAACATTTTGCTTTAAAGTCTTCTACAATCTTTTTCGAAATCTTAGGAAATCGCGAGGGAAATCATTTAAAATATATTAAAAACTTTTTTTAAATTTTCTCTTAAAGTTGATTTTTCAAAATAAAAAATCAGATTTTTATTTTTAATAGATTTTTTCACGATCATTCTGAAAAGATGTAAAATAAAAAGAAAACTTTTTTAAAAAGAGAAAAAAAGAAGAAATCTTTAAAAATAAGTTTTAGACATTTTAAATTCGTATTTAAAATCTGAATAGATATGAAAGAAAATGATTTTTTTTAAGAGAATAAAAAAAGAAATCTTCAAAAGCTCCAGAAGTTTAAAAATCTAAAATTCAAAATATTTACCGAAGAATAAGAAAATAATGTACAATAAAATTCAGAAAATAAGTACGGACTGAATACTGTGAAGGAATGTTCAATGAGGTGAACCTTTTTTCCAGCTCTTTAAAAATAAATTTAAATGAGGTAAATATAAAATTAAAATAAGAGAGAAAACAAGATTTAAAAAAAATGTTAAAGAAAAGTTTGTAACTAATAAAAATACATTTTCAACCAAAAATGAAATACTCAAATATTCAGTTAAAAAATTGTCACTTAATGTAAGTACTAATTAAAATCACAAATTTAAAACCTTTTTTCAATGCAATAAAGAATGCACAATAATAATCATAATAATACAGTATAAACATTTCAAATAACTACACAGCCACACAAAAAAAGTGTGCGGATCTGATCACAAGACACACGTATTCCTATGGACTTTCGGGTACTGAATTTAAATTCGGTATCAAAAATCACCTATCACGTCATGGTTGAGCCATAACCTCAAAAAATGACGAAAAATCATGCACTGAGGCAAATAAATTTCAAAATAATGCCAGTGATGCAAATTTTCACTTCAAAAACATGTCGACAACTGTAAAGGATCAACCCTTGCCTGATAACAGCTTATTTAACATAACTTTACCCAACAGAACCTGACCTCACCTAACCTGAATTAACAGAAATTTATTGAACTACACGTAAAGCTCTGGAAGCATATTTTTGCAGTAGCAAATGTGTGCTACATCGAATGGGTCAACTCGAGCCTAACCTAGAAATAAAACCAACCTAACCTAACCTCACGAAACACAATTAAACTGATTGTGTTGTCCCGTTTTGTTTGCGGTACCGTTTGAATCAGCTTGGGCTTAACCTGCAAAGAGGTCAAACCTATCCTAACCTAGAAAAAACCTAACCTAACCTAACTTAACCTCACGTTACACAATTAAACTCATTGTGTTGTCCGGTTGTGTTTGCGGTACCGTTTAATTCAGCTTCGGCTTAACCTACATAGAGGTTTAACCTAACCTAACCTAACAAAACCTGACCTAACCTAACCTAGCCGAATGAAATTCAACCACACGTGTAGCTATGTAAGCG
>NC_046661.1:94023236-94034805 GCF_010883055.1 Belonocnema kinseyi
TGTCAGGTTAATTGAAATGGGGTCAATTCTACTTGTAGTTCTAAGTTTCTTCAAATGAGTAATGTGTGTCTAAATTTTTAACCACCTGTAGTACAATGAAATTAATTTTATTGTCTTACAACGGGACAACTTAAGTTAAGTTGTGTTGCGTGAAGCAAAATTTCGTTATACTGTTAAGTTAGATTCATTTGTAGGTTAAGATCGAGTTAAACCTTTTAAATATAACACACATTTAAGACTGAGAACCGTACGCTTACATAGCTACACGTGTGGTTGAATTTCATTCGGCTAGGTTAGGTTAGGTCAGGTTTTGTTAGGTTAGGATAGGTTAAACCTCTATGTAGGTTAAGCCGAAGCTGAATGAAACGGTACCGCAAACACAATGGGACAACACAATGAGCTTAATTGTGTCACGTGAAGTTAAGTTAGGTTAGGTTAGGTCAGGTTTTTTTTAGGTTAGGATAGGTTTGACCTCTTTGCTGATTAAGCCCAAGCTGATTCAAGCGGTACCGCAAACACAACGGGACAACACAATCAGTTTAATTGTGTTTCGCGAGGTTAGGTTAGGCTAGGTCAGATTTATTTCTAGGTTAGGCTCGAGTTGACCCATTCGATGTAGCTCACATTTGCTACTGCAAAAATATGCTTCCAGAGCTTTACGTGTAGTTCAATAAATTTCTGTTAATTCAGGTTAGGTGAGGTCAGGTTCTGTTGGGTGAAGTTATGTTAAATAAGTTGATATCAGGCAAGGGTTGATCCTTTAAAGTTGTCGACATGTTATTGAAGTGAAAATTTGCATCACTGGCATTATTTTGAAATTTATTTGCCTCAGTGCATGATTTTTCGTCATTTTTTGAGGTTATGGCTCAACCATGACGTGATAGGTGATTTTTGATACCGAATTTAAATTCAGTACCCGAAAATCCATAGGAATACGTGTGTCTTGTTATCAGATCCGCACACTTTTTTTTGTGTGGCTGTGCTATTTATTAAAATATTTCTATTTTAATAAATTTTTTATTTGTATTTGTTAAAATTTTTTGAACACTTAAAAATTCAAGCTGAAATTAAGTTCTAAATATTGAGAACAAGAAAATAAGTATTATCAGTTTGTTTTCTAAATTTATATAAATATAATTTTTATAGTATTCTTAAGAAAATTAAAAAAGATTTTTGAATATTTTGTATATGTCAAAAAAGAATTTAGAAGATTTTAAAGAATATTATTTTTATTTTATCAAATTTTAAAAAATATTAGGAAAAATTCGAGTCTTTTTAAAAGATTTTTAGAACTTTTAGACGTTTAGACGAAATCAAGAAATAAAATTAAGAAAATAAATACGGACTGAATACTGTATAGGAATTTTCAATCAGATGAACCCCTTTCCAGTTTTTTAAAAATAAATATAAATGAGGTAAATATAAAATATAAATAAGAGAGGGAACAAGATTTATAAAATAATAATAAAAATTGTTATAGAAAAGTTTGCAACTAATAAAGATACATTTCCAACAAAAAATGAAATAGTAAAATATTCAATTAAAAATTTTAATTCAACTAAAAATAATAATCTTTTGCAAAATAGTTAAATTTCCAATCAAAGAAGTTAAAATAAAAATGAATTTCTAACGAAGAAGTTCAATCTCGTTGGTTAAAAGCTTATATACTTTTTCGGAAAATAAATTTTTTTCTGTGAAATTAATTTTTTAAACTAAAACTATAACTATTTCATTGTTGGTTGAAATTTGATTTTTTTAGTGGATTTTTTTTACGATTTGACAATTCAACTATTTTCCAGACAATTTTCTTTGGTTGAAAATTTGTATTTTTTACTATTTCGAAGTTGAGCTGTCTTGTTAAAAATTTGATTTTTGGTTGTCGACTCCTCATTTTAGTTGAAAATTCCACTCTTAAATTGAAAATGTCAGTATTTTATTCAAAATTATTTTTTCAGAGAAAATTTAACGCTTCTATTTCTAGTTGAAAATTTATCTTTTTTAGTCGAAAATCCCAATTCATTTTGAGCAACAAATGATTTTTCAACAACTATAAGATGACTTCTTACCAAACTGGATTAATTTTCTGACCAAAAAGATAAATTTTCAGTAAAAAATAAATTTATTTGCTACCAAATAGTTTGTTTTTTAACTTATAGAAAATAAATTGCAAACCACAAATGAATTAGTAAAATTTTTGGATAAAAAAATTAATGTTGCATACAAAAAACACGCCTTGAAGTCTTGTTGAATCATCGTGGAATCTCTTGAAATCATATGAACTCCCTCGGATTATTATCAAATCATTTTCAATTTTTTGAAAGTCCTAAACTTTGAATTCGTTTTAATAAACCTTGAATTCTTTTAAATGACTTTTAATTATGTACTTCTAAATTCACCTTTATTTTTTTAAAACACTTAATCCTACCTCGAAATCTCTTTAATCATTTTAAAATCTTTAAAAACATTTTGAATTCACCTTGAATCACTTTGAATTTTTTAGAATTAACCTTGAAATCTCTTGAATTATTTCGAATTATTGGTAATTGCCTAGAACTCTTTTAAATTCACCTTTAAATCCCTTGAATTTTTTTAATGTCATTTTAATTCCCCGCAAGTATTCTGAATTCACCTTGAAATCTCGTGAATTCCTTATAAATCCTTGAATTCTTTGAAGGTTTTTTAATTCCCCTAATGTGGTCTGAATTCACCTTTAAATCTCATGCATTTTTATTTTTTTTCATAAAGTTTTTTTAATCCATGTTTAAATCTCTTGAATTAATTTGAATTCTTTTTAATTCCTTTAAATCACCTCGAAGTCTTTTTAAATCAGCTTGACATCAGAGGAAAAGTCAGGTAACTTTTTTGAGCGTGCTTAAATTTGTTTTGAAAAAAGACCTGAAATTTTCAGTAATTTTCTATCTCTATCTTGAATATTTAAAAAAATTATGATTGTACTAAATACTAAAGTATATGTTTTCTGGTGTTTCAGGTACGTATGACTTATACAGTGGATTATTTTCTATTCGAAAATAGAATTTGATTTTTGAATCGGTATGTAAAAGATGGTCGTACAGAGATAATTTTAAGCCCCTAAAATCAACATTTTAATTTGGACTGAGTTGCTTTTGGCTTTTAAATGTCCATACTAGGCATTTGTTTATATAATTTTTTTATGAAATTAACAGAAAATATTTGATGACAAACATTTGTGATCGACTATTATTTTTTTGATAATATAGTGTAGACTATTTTTTAAATTAATTTGTTTATCACAATTAACTTAACAATGTCACGCGTTTGGACTTAGTATATTCCCTACACTTGTGCACAGACTTTTTAGAGCTTACGGTCAAAGCATCGACAACAGTAATTTAGTGATTGTGAATTCTCTTTTGTTAAAGCTCCTTCGGCTTTAACGAATACATCATTATCACGTATCTCATGCTTTGCACTCTAGTGGGTCCCTGAACTTGTATATCATTTCCATACATCTATATTATTACAATTCATAGCATTAATTAGTATAAAAACAGACGTAGTATCGTTGTCACGTTTAAAAAAAAGCGCATCCTTTACAAAAAGTTTTCTAATCAAAAAGTTATTGCAACTTTTTTCCTTTTTTTCAGGAACTGAATATGCTCATTTTCAATGTTATTTTTATGATTTAAAAGTTAAACGTTCGGTATAGATAACAACATTATTGTTTTTTAACTTCTAAATTATATCCCTAACCGCAATGGCCCAGACTTGGTCATTTCAATTTTCGATCGCATCGTGTTCTACATCAAAGTTCTGGTACCCTATTGCTTCATATCCTAATAATTCATTAAAAGAGTCTCTCAAAGCGTCTAGGGTGGAGTGTCTAGTTACAACGACAGTCCCGCGAAACTTCGATTAATGAGGGGTTGGGGGTGGGAGTGACTAGTTTCTACCGAGAGTCATAGCTGCTCGGTGTTTTATGCTGATAAGGTCACCCTTGAAATACTGTGAAATTGTTAAATGAAAAAATGTAATTTTTTGATTTTCCATTATTTTTTATGCTTTCATAATTTGAATTTTCGATTTTTCAAGAAAATTAAAAAAGTTGTTATGATGTTATTGTAAGGTATTCAAAAAGCAACATTTTTCTTCTCTTTACTTTTTTTCATAAAAAGTTATCAGGATAAATTGTTCGTCTTTTTGAATACTATGAATATCCGTGCAGTCGAGAAGTTTTGAATATTGAAAAAAGTGGTCTCAAAAATATTCAAAATGTCCTCACTTTTTGAATTTTAATCCAAAATGACTGGCTAACCAACTTGACCTTTTACTTAGGACACTAAAAGGGTGTACCAAAGGCCAATGTAATAGAATAATTTTTTCAAAAGGTATCATACTCACAGACAGGCATACAGACAGACTATTCGTAAAAACCTGTTTTCGGATTTAGGGCGTCTCAAAAAATGGACAATTGACAAAAAGTAGGGAGGTCAAATTTTACAAAAATCTAATACCTTCTCTGATGAGAATGTAAAAAACGAAAAAATCGACTTTTTCTTCGATCTTTACATTAACATAAAAATTTAAACAAAAAAATAAAAAATCGGGACACATAAAATGTCTCAAAATTGATAAAGAATTGCTAGCTACAAGTTATTTTGAACCTCGTTTCGATGTCGTCCCATTGTGCGGTGTTCAGTAGATGTCGTAACCAGACACTTTTGATTGACACTCTGTAGTGTCGATTTGACGATCCTGATTGTTAGTCTAAATTGCCTCTGCATGTTGAAACCTGCTATAAAACCATCGTCTCCTCAACTATAAAGATCAAATTGTGGACCGATTTTGTGTCCGATTTTAAATTCTTTTATATTAAAGTTCATTAAATTCTAAAGCTTGACGATCCGAACTTTTGTCTCATTTTGTTTATCTGAAACTGAAATTTTATACAAAAAAATTTTGCAATCCTTAATAGCTGATCAGAAAAATTTTATATTTCCCTAAATGAATGTTTATGAACTCATAGAATACAAATAAATTGTTTATTATTCCATTTATTTGTTATAAACAAATTTTATGAAAAAATTGACAAGTAGTCTTATTATCGGTAAATTTGTCGTTGTTGCTAAAAGTGCTTCATATTAATGTAGATATTGCATTTAATTACAAAACTAATTAAAATTTTTATTGTTCTAAACAATTCTTGTGTCAAAATATTAAAATTTGAGATTTTCTCAAATTATAATTTCCTTCAATCGCCAGAACGACCTCTATTGGACGAATGACTGCTGGTAACAAAAATATTTGAAAAGTTCATAATAACCACTGTTATTAACAACTATTGTGACAAAATATTTAAACTTTAGACTTTATCACATTTAAATTTTCTTTCACGGCCAGAATGGGAAGAGATATTCCTAAAAATAATACATCTTCGATAATATGTACTAAAATGTAACAATCTGAATATTTATAAACAAATAAGATGAAAAATTTCAAATTTTGTCAGTTTCACTCAGCTGAAAATCTGGTTCCTTCAAATGCAAAATTGAGAAATAGAGTTCTTTTCCGTAGCCATTGTATCCAGATTTTTCTTTTTTTTAAATAACTTTCAGTTTTTCAATATTCTCTTTCAGAAATATGTGTAATTGACTATTATTTATAACTATTTATAACTATTATAATTATTGTTAACTTTTCCAATATTTTTGTGAGTAGCAGTCATTCCTCTATTAGCTTAAATCATTTCCATTGCAAAAAAAATTTTAATGCGCAAGGGCGAAAATCTTGAATTTTTTATATAATTTGTTTATAAAAATTAAAATTGTAATATTTTATCAAATATTAATAAATATTTATTATTTTAAGGAGTACCTTGAGCTGTTCTGGCGATTGAAGGAAGTTATACTTTGAAAAAATCTTAAATTTTAATATTTTGCCACAAGAATAGTTTATAACAATGGTTATTATAAACTTTTCAATTAGTTTTATTATTAAATCTAATTCTTACATTAATATGATACACTTTAAGCAAACAGAATTTTTTTACGGATAATAAGAGTATTTGCTAAGTTGTTCATAAAATTTGTTTACAACGAATAAGTGGAATAATGAACAAATTATTTGTATTGTATGAGTCCGGAAACATTTATTTAAGACGATATAACGTTTTTTTGTTCAGTTATTAAAGCGTAAAAAATTGTTATATACCAAATTTCAGTTTTTCCATACTTTAAGTGAAAAAATTATTAATAAACAAATAGATGAGACGAAATTTCAGAGCGTCGAGCTCTTCCCAATTAAATAAACTTTAATTTAAAATAAAATTCAAAATAGGACCAAAGTTGAAGGCTCTGGACATTTTTCAACGAAAAAAGTGCATTTCCTCCCACTGTGTGACACAAAGACCATGAAGTTTTCCATTGATTTAACGTGGGTAAAACTCAGGTCTTTCTAAATTTAATACTTAAACGCGATAATATGTTACAAATCATTCCGTGTTCCAGGACATTGTACAGAATTTGTTAGAGAATAAGAATAAATCATAAATGTTGAGGTTGAATAATTTTAAGCCACTGTGATTGGTCCCCAAAGAAAACCCCATAAGTGTCAAATTTCAATTTTACCTAATATTGTAGTTTATTCACGCTTTTTAAAAGTTAAAAGAAAAATCATTAATTGGTAGTTTAAAAATACCCAGTAATTTCCTTACTTATATTTAATTACTTAAATAATGTTAGTTTGTTAAAACATGTAAGAGTATTCTTAAAGAGTAAAGTAGAACATAAAAATATTTCAATCTTTCGAAAAATAGCAAAAATAAAATATGCAAAAAAAAATGGTTTCAATAATTTATTATTACACCATTAAGCCATTTCCCTGTCGGGGTAGGCGTGACTCACTCGGTAGAGGAAAGGAGTAGTGTGTGGAAGTGATAGAGAATTTTCAGATTGATCCAGAATTCTCGTGTTATTTATGTAAATAACACGTTCGTTCCGCAACACTGCTCCGACCCAGATTGCTGATCAATCTCTCTAGCAATCACCCCAAGCGAAGAACCTCACGAAGTCGTTATGTAACGTTCCCCACTTGGGTCCATTAGTGGCCAAGTTCTTTTGTTTTAGGCGTCATTCACTCTGCTGACACTCTTTTTATTAACTATTTGCCGCAATACTTTCCTGTCCTGGCATACATCTCTAGCTTCTTTTATGTCCATGCATTTTTTCATGCAGGCTCTCGTGTTTCTGTGACTTCTTATGTCTCTTCTAACTTGGGTCTCATTCACACATTCTAACCATTCTTTCCGCGGTCTACCTCTGGGCACGCTGCCATTTACTTTACCTTGATACACTTGTTTCGATAGTCGTTCATTTGGCATTCTCTCAACATGTCCGAACCAGCTTAGCCGATTTCTTTCCCATGCGCCTACTAGCGTCTCTTCTGCACCACATTCTTTTAGAATTATCTCGTTACTTACTTTGTTCATCAGAGTTTTCCCGCATATTATGCGCATGAATCTCATGTCAATTGCGTTAATTTTACTCTTATCTTTTTGTTGATAAGTCCATATCTCGCTACAGTATAGTACAGTCGGTACAAATATAGAATTATGTATTGTCATTTTAGCTTCATTTGATATATTTTTACTTCTGATAAGGGGACCTGCGCTACCAATAACCTTCTTACCTTCGTTTATGCGTCTATCTAATTCCTTATCTATTTTCCCGTCCCTAGTAAATAAGCTACCAAGGTACACGACCTTATCAACTTGTTCAATTCTCTCATCATTTAATAAAATATTGCATAGTGTTTAATCACTCTTTCCTTCGAACACCATAGTTTTTGTTTTATTTCCGTTAATTTTGAGACCCATGCTCTTCATGCTTGCATCTAGTTTATTCAACATTCTTTGTAAGTCTTCGATAGACTCTGCCATAACAATCTTATCATCTGCGAACGCTAACCCACGTACCCTTACTCTTTAGAGATCCACACCCTCTTCGTCGAAGAGAGCCGTTCTTAAACACTTGTCCATAAATAATATAAATAACCATGAAGATATAACGCATCCTTGTATAACTCCTTGAATAATATCGAAACAGTCACTCAGTTTCCCATTCACTCTTACACTCGCTTTGCTACCTGTATATATTGTTTTTATAGCTTGTAGGATCCATCCATTGACTCCATACTCTTTCAGGACTTCCCAAAGTCAAAAGTCAAACCTTGTCAAAAGCTTTTTCTAGATCAAGAAATGCACAGAAAACTTTTTTTCCTACTCTCAAACTTTTTTCTGTTATTTGCCTTAAGCTAAATATTTGATCCGTACATGACCTTCCTGGCATAAACCCACTTTGGACTTCCCAAATCTTTGCTTCTGTTATTTTCATTACCCTACGAATAATTATTTTTGAGTATATTTTACTTACGGTACTTAATAAGCTAATCCCTCTGTAATTATTGCAGTCGCTTTTATCTCCCTTTCTCTTGCATATTGGTACGATAATCGCTTTTTTCCAATCGTCTGGGACGTCTCCCATCTCGAAACATAAATATATCAATTCGCACAGTCTATGTGGTATGCACTCGCCACCGTGTTTAAGCATTTTAGCGTTAATAACGTCTACACCGGCAGCCTTACTGTTTTTCAAGTTCTTAATTATATCCCTAACCTCAGTGACACAGACTTTCTCAATTGAGTTTTCTATCGCATCGTGTTCAACATCGCAGTTGTGGTATCCTATAGCTTCATCTCCGAATTGTCTCCTAAAATAGTCTCTGAAAGCCTCTGGTATTCCGTCTGCATCATATACCATTTCCCGCCGACTATTTCTCACGTTGACAAATTTTGTACTTTTGTTTTCTTTCATTTTTTTATAGAGTAGTTTCTTGCTTCCTTCAAAGTCGTTTTGTATTTTCATTTCTTCTTCTGCTCTAATTGTATCTTTACGTTCCTTAACTAATCGTTTGAGTATCCTGTTGCCCTATCTATGCTTTCGATTATCTTATTTTGGAAATGTATTCGCACATCCGGTTTCTGTAGGTTCTGAATTTTGATTCACGTTTGTTTTGCTTTCTTGGTTCTATTTTTTCTCCATCCGCGACCTAAGTTAATTTTTGAGATCAGAAGTTAATGATCAGTATTGCATTCAGGAGCCCTCATGACCCTTGTATCTTTGACTAACTCCCTTAGTCTTTCATCCGCACCAACAAAGTCAATTATTACTGCGGCTATTTCCTTTAGACCAGGTGTACATGTGGATCATTTTATGCCTAAACTAAGTATTTGTAATAAACAGATCCATTTCTAAGCATAGACCAACTAATTTATCTCCGTTATAGTTTGTTCTTGGATCCCCAAAATTACCTAATACTCTTTCTGCATCCTGATTTTGGATGCCCACCCATCCGTTCATGACTCCTAGTAGAATTATTCTTTCCCCATGTTCGCAAATATTTATTGTGTCATTTAAAGTGTCCCAGAAGGCGTCTTTTACTTCTCTAGGATCACTATCAAATGGCGCGTAGCATGCTATGATAAATAGTCTTCTGATTCCTACTTTTATTCTAGCCCACATCAGTCTGGGAGATACGAAACCATGTCTCCGAAATGCTGCTTTGCTCTTTCATTCAAAATCAGACCTACTCCTTGTTTACCATGTGATTCATAGTCTACTCCTGACCATATTTCAAATCCGCTTTTCAACACGCCTTTTTTTATGTCTTTGGTTTCGCATCCCTTTTTCTTTGTTTCAGACACACATAAAATATCTAGTTTCGTCACGTCCATAGTTTCACGCAATTCTTTTACCTTGAGATCATTTACTCCCCTAGCATTCTAAACACCCATTCTCCATTCTTCGCGTGAAACATAAACGATCTAGCGTGTGCATACATTTTGTCAAATAAAGTTCCAGTCTTTTCCGAGGCTATTTTATAGTTTGTATTATTCATTGTTTAGATTAAACGCGTAACTATCACCTTTATGCAATAAGTTTACTTTCTGAGTCGAAATCATGTCAAAGTTACGTATCAAATCTTCATATGGTGGAGATTGTAGTTATAACGTCAGTCCCCCGTTCAAAATCTCAGGGTTATTTGTAGTTTGTAGGTTTAAAATTTCTTTTTTATAGTAAAATTATAATAAATTGATATGAATTACTTTATCTTTAAGTACGTTTCCGGATTTCCTAGTAACTGCATATCGAAGCACAATTTTAAGAAAGTGCATATATACAAAATATAAAATTTTCTATTTGGCTTTTTCCCCACAAAGATACAATGTACAAGAGAACATGAGAGTCGATTTACAACTACGTCATATCCGACAGCCTTTAAAATCACCTTCTTTAAAGTCCTTTCAAAACCATTGAAACTTTTTAAAATACACTGTCTAAAGAGCTTAAGTTGATAAAAATTTTCAGTGTTTTTCAATACATAGCCAATTTCACCAATAAAACAGTTCAATTTTTGAGTTTTCAACTAAGTGTACAGATAAATAATTTAGTTTATAAATTATTCAAATAAATCAATATATATCTGTCTTTGTGTTTGTGTGTTTATTTTAGGCCTAAATCTTTAAATTTATAATAAAAAGAGAATTACCCCCCCCCCCCCTATTAAAAATTTCAGCGTTATTTGTAGTTTGTAGGTTAATTTAAATTTGTTTAAATGTCTACAAGTATTTATATTAAACAAATTAGTACTCAAAAATGTTACAATTTGTCGAATATTTAGGGAGATAAAATGTTGCCCCTGCTTTTTTAGGTAAAATATATACTTGAACAAATATGTATTATTTATATAATTGTAAAATTATTTCAACAAATTATTGTATTGTTGTCATTAATTAAATAAATCATAAAGTCTGAAAAATACGTTCATTTCGCGAGTTAACTAAACAAAAACAAATATTTAAACAAATTAAATTTGTTTAAACAATTAAATATTAGTTCAAAAATGACTGAGTGTTCTTATCATACTAATTACTGATTTCAAAATTTTTTAAAAGCGTCAATAAACCGCAATATAACGTAAAATTCAAATTTGTCACTTATGGGGTTTTCTTTGTGGACACATAAGAGTGGCTTAAAATTATTCAACCTGAAAATTTATGATTGATTCTTATTCTCTGAAAAATTCTGAACAATATAATGAAACACGGAATTATTTGTAAAATACTATCCGATTTAAATATTAGATTTACAAAAAGCTTTTTCCCACACTGGGAAAAATGGATTATACCGTTAATGATCTTAGATTTTAAATTTTGGGACAGCAATCTATGAATATTGAGCCGTAGAATCTGGGTGTTGATTTTTTAATTCTTGGATTATAAAACTTATTATCCACATTTTATGACCTAATATCTATAGATTGCTGTCCCAACATTTAAAATCCAAGATCATAAAAGTTAGAATCCATTTTTCTCAATGCATATTACGAGGGTAGTTCAATAAGTCCTTAGAATGACCAACAAATGGCGCGTGAATCGCTCCAAATCATCTGTTTTTAGTCAGCACCACTCCCGACTAGATATATGGTGCAGTCACAGTCCACATCTTCTGAGTTTACGTGTTTTTATAACCAA
>NC_046661.1:94034905-94114704 GCF_010883055.1 Belonocnema kinseyi
CACCGTATTCACCAGATTTAGCCCCCAGTGACTTTTTCTTATTTCCAAACTTGAAAAAATGGCTCGGTGGACAGAGATTTCCAGGCAACGAAGAAGTCATTGTCTCTGTAAGTGTTTATTTTGAGGAACTTCCGAAAACGCACTTTTCTGAAGGATTAAAAAAACTTGAAAAGCGATTGACTAAGTGTATAGAGTTCCAAGGAGATTATGTAGAAAAATTAAAAAAAATTTACCCCAAAAAAATTGTTTTTATACTTCATTCTAAGGACTTATTGAACTACCCTCGTAAATCAATGCTTCTAAATTTGAAAAAGTGAAATTTCACTGATTGTCAGAGAAATTGCACTGATTCAAATAGCTAAAAATGGGTCACTGACCATCAGTGAAAAGTTACTTATTGATTCAGTGAAATAAACACTTTTGATTGTTGGCTGCACTGCACCATGTCAATTTAGCAATCACAATAAAATAATATTTTAGTACATTCAATCCAAGAATTATAGTAAAAACTCAAAACCCATAAACATGATCAAATATTAAAAAAGGTGAAAAGTTCCGATGCTTTTAAAGGACAAAAAACCTCACATATTACTTTAATTTTAAGATTGGCCTGTCATGTACAAAATCTTTAAGTATAAGTATTTCCTATACGAGTTAGAGTATATTTATCCGCAGTTAATTCAGCACTTACAGCCCGAAAATTGAAAAAAATTATTTCATCAAGGAATTCTTCTTGCTACTTAAGTAAAAGATTAACAACAACGCTTAATTTATTAATTTAGAGGTCATGCTTCACATGATTTACTCTTGTGTTTTAGAGAGTGGGAAAATTCATGGTCTTAGCGCTATCCCTAAATATTAACCGATTTTGCTCAAATTTTGAGATTTTTTTTGGGCATTCGAACAAAACTGGGGTGTGAGAGCAGAGAAATTCGAGGGAAAAAAACCCACCAAATATAAATAAGAACCACCCTACTGAACATGCAAATTTGTTACTTCTGAGTATAAGGTGTGAAACATCGGGACATAGAGGGAGAGACATTTTCTGAAAAGAAGTGGGTCAGGGGCAATTAGAAGCTGCTTCATCCTCAACCGAACAAGGACAATGCCGATGAAGATGGTCCGCGATCTCGGGCTCCAGTGCAGAGTCGCGAAAGGATTGTGAATCAGCCGAATATCATTCCATTAGGATCGGATCGTGGATCCGTTCTCCGGTACGGTTTCACATTCGATTGGGATTGTGGCCGGCTAACTTGGCTAAGGGAAGCTCGATTCTGGATGCTGCGAGGCGAAAAGAGACGAGAGAATTTCTCCTATCTGGGGGTGGGCGCAGGCGCGGGATAAGGGTGGAAAAGCGGGCGGGCAGCTCACTACGCCCGGGACGTCACGGGTCGCGGGACGACCGAGGAAACCTGGAGGAAAAGATATTCGTCTAGTGTCCTCCGTACTCGAGTACCGGACAATTTTAGCGGGTCGTCTTATCCTCGTCAGAAACGCCATTCACCTCCATAAATCGACCCTAAAACGGACTTGATGCAACCCTAAAAAATCATCCCTCACATCAGAACATCATCCCACATTCTCGGACAAGTGAACATCTCGCATCCTACATTTCCCACTGCTACCGGCATCCCAGGCGTAGCAAAGACTTGGTTCCGGAAAGTCTGAATCAATGACTTATACATTTGAGTTCGCGAGTGAGGTATGACTTTAAACAGATGAAAATAATATTCGAGGATTTTAAGTGTCGATGCTGGACCAGGAAAAACCGGTCCGAGGATCGGTTCGGAAAATCAAGTAGTTGATTCAAAAATCAAAGAGAAGTAAAAGCGAGAATAGGACGAAAAGTGCGAGAAGAGTAGGTAAAGTGCGAGAAGAGCAAGCAACGTGCGAGAAGAGCACGAAGAGTGCGAGAAGAGTACGAGCGTGAATTAAGAGTGAAATGAGATTATTTACGACTGGCAGGTAACGAGAAAAATATTATTGGAAAAATGCAGAGGTGATCTTGTGCTTCGAGGGATAGTGAAGATAAAAATTGCATCAAGGGAAGAGGAAAAGTTTATAAAGAGGGAAAGGATATAAATAAATCAAAGTGGGTGGGAGTGAGTTTGGAATTTAGGGAAGGAATAATTGACGAGTCGTAAGCCTTCAGTTTTGGATCGAAAGTGTCAAAAAAAATGCCTGAAGGAACACCAAAACTGCAGATGAAGAGCTCCGACGGTTCGCCGGCTAAACTGGAAGCTGGTAGGATTTTGCTCAACCACTAGCTTGTTCTCTTTTCTGTTTTGATTCCGCTCCTTCCAGGCTCAGACGTTTTATATTTTATCTGAGAAAGTTTCAGGAGAGACTGAAAAGAGATGATTTTGGGTTGTTTATACAATATGCCTTTAGAATTATTTAAACACTTTTAACAAGAGTCAGAAAATTTTATTTTCGAAACTTCTCCTTTCAAAATAAAAATTGTAATTCTTTTAGAAATTTCACAGAATTATAATTATTCTCGAAAATTTCCTCTTCCATGTGAGAATTATAATTCTTTTGAAAAATTCCTTGTTCCATATCTGAATTATAATTTTTCTTCGAAAGTGCTCTTATTATGCCTAGAATTAAATATAATTGTATGGTTTCAAATTGGAAATTTAAAGATTGAAGATTTTAAATTGGAAAAAAACGAATTTTACAATTTTGAATGTCGTATTTAAGTTTTGAAGGCTTAAATTCAAACCCTTCAAAATTGAAGAATGATAAGTTTCAAGCCTTTAATACTGAAAATTTTTTTATTGAACATGTAGATCTTTGTGCAAATAAACAGAATTTTAAAATAAAATTTGAAATTAAGATAAGAATAAGAAACTTTTAAAAAGTAATAATTTTAAAAAACGTTCTGGCTTAAGGTTGACTATCAGAATATTTTACAATATAAGGCTATCATGACCACTTGTGGTTTTGTAAAAATTAAAAAGTTTTCTAATTTGAAGAATTTTTAATTAAAAAAAGTTTAATATTAAGGGTTTGCAACTATATCCCAAAAATTGGGATTTTTTAGATTAAAATATATATATTGCAAAATTTATAATTGGCAAAGTGTTTAATAGTACTTAACAAAATCGAAGAATTGAAACATTTAAAATTAGAATGTCAAGCAGTTTTAATTGTTAAAAGTACGACTTTGGATAATGTTAAAGAAGAAGATTTTAAAAATTAACAATTTTTACAAAGCATACAGGTTTAAAATTGACAATCATCCAATTTTGAACTATATGGCTATCATGACCATACGTGATTTTGTAAAATTTCAAAAAGTATTCTAAATTTCGACAATTTTCAATATCTAAAGAGTTGAAAATTGAAGATTTGCACTTATATTACGAAAATTTGGAATTTTGTAGATTAAAAAAATTCCAAACTGAACATTTTGAAATTCTAAGCTTAAATAAAGGAAAATTTTGACAATTTAAAATTTTCATGTCCTAATACAAGTACAAAAATCAATAGTTCATTCCAAATTTTAAAAGTTTGGATTTAACACAGTTTTTAATAGTACTTCACAAAATAAAAAAAAATTCAATCTTAATTATATAAAACTAAAAAATTTCAATTTAAAAGTGTACGACCTTAAATAATTTCAAAAAAACAACTTTTAAAAATTAATAATTTAAAAAAATCTTTCAGGCGTAAGGTGGAAAATCATCCTTTTTTAAAATATGTGACAATCATAGCCTTTTGTAGTTTTGTAAAATTTCAAAAAATATTCAAATTTCGGACCAGGTTTAATTCAGAAAATTTAATATTAAATATTTGCAATTATATCACGACAATTGGGAATTTTTTAGATTAGAAACATTCCGAACTAAAAACTTTGAAGTTTTAAACTTGGAACAGGATAAATTTAGACAATTTAGACTTGGGATGTTCTAATAGAATTTTAAATTTTAGTAGTTAATTAAGGTTTAAGATTGATAATCATCCAATTTTAAACAACTTGGCAATCATGAAAAATCGCGAATTTGTAAAATTCCAAGTAGTTTTCTAAATTTTAACAATTTTTAATTACTTGTTAAATTTTAATATTGAAGATTTGCAATTATAGCACGGCATTTGGAAATGTTTTAAAATTTTAAAAATTCTAAATTGGAGCATTTTGACATTGTAAATTGAGAACAAGGGAAATTTGGACAATTTAAAATTAGGCTGTCCTAATAGAATCTTAAAATCCAAAAGACTATTCTAAATTTAAAAAGATTCGAATTCGAGATTTAAATAATTTGGCATTGAGAAATTATTTATTAGTACCTCACAAAATCGAATATTTGAACATTAAAATAAAAAAATTCAGCAATTTTAATTTTTAAAAGTACTATATTGAATAATAGTAAATACAAAGCTTTTAAAAAATAATTATTTTAAAATACGCATTCAGGATGAACATATAAAATCATACTGTTTTAAATTTTATAGCTATCCTAATCATTCGTGAATTTGGAAAATTTTTAAAAGTTTTCTAAATTTTAAAAATTCTCCATTAAAAAAGTGTGATACACTAATATCACAAAAATTAAGAATTTTTTAGATTTAACCAATTCCAAACCGAAAATTTTTAAATTTTAAACTTGAAACAGGATAAATTTGGATTATTTAAAATTATTATGTTTTAATATAATTTTAAAATTCAGTGTTTCATTCTAAAATTAAACAATTTGAAATTGGCAAAGTGTTTAATAGTATCTCACAAAATTAATACATTTGAATTTTGGATATTAAAATTATGATCATTTTGTGCGTTTCTACAATTTATCGAAATTTAAAAAATATTAAGTTTATTTAAAAAATTTGAATTATTCTAATAATTTTCATAAGCTTGGCTGTTCGTATAGACAAAATAATCCTTATTATATATCCAAACCGAAAAATAATGAAAAATATTTTAATTTTCGAAAATTTACAATGAAAAATCAATAAGAAAAGTATCCGAATTTTTTGCAAGAATATAATAAAATTACTTCTTGTAAAAAAATATTAAAGTGCTTTAATATTATTCCTGTTTTCAAAAAATTAACATTATCCTGTATCTATCAATCTTCCCTGGCAGTATTTTTTTTTACAGTTTTCAGTTATCTATTTTCCAGGCTTAGTACCTCTATTACGATATAAAAAATATATGAAAATGCACTCTACAATCTACACCCTCTATAAATTTTTGTTTAATGGACCATGTATATTCAGCGTCGCATTTTGTGTTTCTCCATTACGGTCGTTAAGAGAGTATTATTTTTTTAATTTCATCTCTCAACTCTCACCCCCTAAATTTTCATTTTTACCGATAAAATAAATAACATTTTTTTGAAATTAGAGAAATAAACATTGAAATTCCCCAAGGAGTATCATCAATATGCCTCAAAACCCTCGCAATCATTTTTGTTGAAAAGGTAAATAAAAAATAATAATAAAAAAAACCTTATATGCGATTTGAAAAACATTTTTGCTTTTCGTTGGAAATTAGTATATTAAAAAGAAAACTTTAATATAAAATAGTAAAGTTTCGAATAAAACTTAAAAATTAAAAAATATTCAATTTAATTTAGTTTTATTTATTTATTTTAAATGCTAATTTACAGTTTCCCATTTTCCACAATTTTTTAATCATTTAAGGTTACTTTAGAGTTTTGCATACAAAATTAGCATTTTAAAATAAAAAACATAATTTGAACAAAATATAAAATCTTTCAACCATTTTGAATTGTGTCAATGTTTTTATGTGTAATTAAAATTTTCAATTTAAAAAACTTATATTTCAAAGAAGATTTACAAATTTAACCAACTTAGGTTGTGTTAGCGTTTTGCACAAAAATTTATAAACGAATTATTGTAATGTGAACGAAATATAGAATCTTCTAACAATTCTGGATTATTTCAATGTATTTAGAGGAAAATTTATATTTTTAAATAGTAAAAAAAATTATGTAAGATTCCTTGGAAATTTTAAAATGACTTTATATAAAAAAAAATTTAAAGAAAATATATTTTAAAGTCTTAAAAACATTATAAATAATTCGAAATTTGTCGAAAAAGAAGCTAGAAGATTTTAAGCGATTTCTGTAATTTTCTTTACACTTTAAACTTCTAATAATATTTTAAAATTGAGAAGATTTCGAAATATTCAAAACAAAATTCATATTTTTAAAGAATTCGAAATAAAATTTGAAAGCGTTTTCAAGATTTGGAAAGGTTACAAAATAATTTAAAAAAATTATTAGATTGCTGGTAAATTTTCAAATGAATTTTGATTTCGAAAAATTAAATGTAAGAGAATATTCAAAAATATTAATAATTAGAAGATTATTAAGAATTTGTCAAGATATAAACAATTTTTCTGAAGATTCGTAGGAAAATTTCTAATAAATTTTATTTCGACCATTTTATTTTAAGATTTTATTTTAAAATATTTTTAAACCGTTCAAAGAATTTGCAAATATATTGAAAAAGATTCTCCAAGATTTTAGGGCAATTTTTATCAATTTCGCGACCTTTTTGAAAAATTGTAAGAAAATGCGATTTATTTAAAAATATATTTAGAAGTTTTAAAACAATTTAAAAAAAATTTAATTTAAAACGATTTCATATCAGTAAAAAGAAAATTTAGAGTTTGTAAAGATTTAAAAAAAGAGAATTTTAAGTTTTTGGGTATATTTAAATGTTGTAACATAATAAACAAATTATTTTATGATGTCTGGATTTTTTTAAAAATTATTTCTTATCTTGAAAATTAATTTTTAAAGAAAAGGTAGAAGGATTTCAAAAAATTTCTAATAATGGAAATATACTAAAAAATCCAGAAAAACTAAATTCTCGACAGTGAAATTCTCGAAATAGAAAATATTTGAAATTGATTATTTCTGAAATTATAAAATTTACCGAAATTAAACCTTTTTCAATTGAAAAATTCCAGAATTAAATATTCCTAACTGTTTATACTTTTACCAAAATACAAAATTCTCGAATTTAAGCAATAAAAAAATTATTGAAATAAAAACATAAAAAATATCTGTATCATATAAACTTACCTGATTTAAATTATTATTTCACCAAATTTCGATTCAAAATAAAATGAATAATTCCAGTATGTTGAAAATATATTTAGGAACTTTTGAAGAGATTACGCATTTTTTAATTGAAATATTTCCGAAAATTTATCAAATATTTTTTTATTTCTTTCAAATTTCTAAGTGTCCTAAATATATCTTAGACTGGCTCGAATTTTTTTCACAATTGGGTAAAATACAAATTAAACCAATTTTTTCAAAATTTTCTAGATTTTTTTCGATATATATTAAATCTTCAAGAAAACTTTGTATTTTCTCAATAATCTTAGAAATATTATATTTGTGTATCCTTAAAAACAAACTGATAATACTTTCTCAAAATAAAATTGAAGCTCGAATCAAATTTTTTTAAACTTTGAAAAATAATTATTCGCTATTGTTGATTCTAGTTAAATTATGATAATGTTTAAGTAGTCAATTGTTTTATTTTCAATTCATAAATAAAATTTGTTGTTAAGATTGATTTACGAAAAAAAACTTCAGTCCAATCAAAGTTTCGCGGATTTCCGGAATCGTGTATCTCTAATTGAGTCTGCTGAGCCTGAATTGGGAAATCTTTGTCCAATTAAAAAAGAAATGCAGCTCTAGGTCGTTAAGTCGACTCTGAATTCCAAGTCTATGTGGGTATTCTCGCATAAAATTTTAAGAGGGCATTTCGTTTCTCGACCCTCGGCATGAATTTTTTTACATCGCATCACTTTACTCTATATTCATGTACTCCTTGAACACATGAAACTTTTACAAAAAAAAAGTGAATATCTCTTGAGATTCTATACTTTATATTTTTAAAATGTACACTGCTACTCGGAATTTCCTTGTGTTTTAAAATTATTAACTCTGCGAAAAATTCAGTTCGAAATATTTTTAAAAATTCTGAGAAAGCTTATTTAATTCCGCATTAAATTTGTCTTATTTGAAGTAATTTTGATTAGTAGGGGACGAGATATCATGTGAAAATGGCGCTGCCGAAATTGAGCGAGGCCGCGTTTCGCCAGAAATTGCTGAATAAGCTGCGATTACCCAGTCGCCACTGGCGCGACTGCCGCGCGACCGAACGATTTTTGGCTTTTGTAAGCTTCTACATTTTTTATCATAATTCGAGAACCGGTGAATATTTTATTATGTTCTTGGTCTCATTTGAAAAAGTATATTTCAGGCTCATTTTTTTATTTATCAAGAAAATTGATAAATCATAAACTAGATTTCTAACCATTTTTTGTTGAAAGTTCTGTTTGTTTAAAAATTCCTCTATTTTGTTAAAGAATTCAATGATTTTTCTTGAAATTCATCTTTTCTTTAAATTTAACCTTTTTGTTAGAAAATTCGTTTGTTTGGATAGAAGATTCATATTTTATAGCAGAAAAGTAATATTTTTTGGCTAAAAATGTAACTCTTTTCTAAAAAAGTCGTCTTTTTGGCATTCAAATTCAACTAATTGGGTAAATATTTAAATACTTTATTGAAAATCCGTCGTTTTTATTAAATTTTTTTGACTATTTGGTTGTAAAAGCAATTGTTTAGTTGAATTTTTTTAATTTAAGCTTTTGGTAGAAATTTCATCTCTATTGTTTAAAAATGATCTTCTTCGTTAAAATGTCAGGTTTTTAGGTTGGTAATTCAACTATACTCTAAAAAATTCTTCTTTTTGCCCTGAAGATGAGAATTCGACTGTTTTCTAAAAAATATGTCTTTTCGGCTTGCAAATTGAATTGCTTGGTCGAAAATGCAACTTTTTTTCATAAGAGAATTATCTTTGTAGGTTTCAAATTCTACTACTCTGTTAGAAATACAACTATTTTATTGAAAATAGCCATTTCTTCTTTAAAATTTCAACTATTTTATTAAAAATTCACATTTTTTCACCAAAACTTAACTTTTTTGTGAAAAATTAAACTATTTTGTTAAAAACTCATCGGTTTTGGTAAAAAATTAAACTTTTCTATCATAAAAACGTTTTTCAGAAATAAAAATGGCCTTTTTGAATTAAAAATTAATTTTTATGGGTATAAAATTATTCTTTGAAATTCATCTTTCTTGGTTGAAAACTACTTTTTTTTGGAAAGTCAAACAGTTTTGATAAAAAGTATATATTTTCATCGAAAATTCGACTGTTTTATTTTACATTCGTTTTTTTTTATATATAAATAGACTTTTTCGAAAATCCAATATTTTGGTGGAAAATTATCTTTGTAGATTGAAAAAGTGTCTCTTTTCTTGAAAAGTTTAAATATTTGTTTTCAAATGCAGCAGTGTGTTTAAACAATAATTTTTTTATTTAAAAAATTCAACTATTTGATTGAAAATTAATCTTTTTCAACTGGAAATTAACTTTTTTTTATATAAAATTAAACTATTTTGTTAAAAAGTCATCGGTTTTTATTAAAAATTTAAAAAAGTTCTTTTAATTCATCTTTCGTGGTTTTAAAGTGCTGAAAGACGTCTTTTCGACCTCAGACTTCAACTATTATGTTAAAAATTCTAATTTTGTTGTTGAAAATTTATCTCTTTTTTTTTAGAAAGATCTCCTTATGTTTAATTTTCACGGTTAGATTTAAAATTATTTTCTTTGTTTAAAAATTGAACTATTTTGTTGGTTAAAAATTCAATTGTTTAAAAAAATTTTATCTTTCTTGTTTGAAAAGCAAATGTGTGGAAAATATAACTCTCTTCTGAAAAATATGTCATTTTGATTTAAAAATACTTTATTTAATTTCTGTTGTGAATCAATGTATTTTCTTTGAAAGTTAATCTATTTGTTTTTAAATGCATCGGTTTGGTCGAAAATTATTTTATATGTGACAATTCAACTGTTAAGTTGAAAATACATTTTTCTTGGCTGAAATTGTGTATTTTTTGTAGAAAATTGAACTGTTTTTCTAAAAATGCATCTTTTTTATAAAAAATTCAATTGTTTTGTTATTCATTCTTTTTTTTTTTAATTAAAAAATTTGTCTTTTTGAATAAAAAATTCATCTTTGTTGGTAAACAAACTTTTTGTTATCTTGCCTTTTTGGTTAAAAAATCAGCGGTTTTCTAAGAAATTCGTTTTTTTGTTTGAAAATTCATCTTTCTTGGTTGCAAATCAAAATTTATGTTGAAAAAGTGAACTGTCTTCTGAAGAATGAGTCATTTCAACTCAAAAATAATTCAACTAATTGGTTGAAAATTCCTCACTTTTCCTTGAAAGTTCAACTTTTTTTTTAAATGAAACGATTTGGTTGAAAATGATTTTTTATTTGACAATTCAACTATTAGATTGAAAATGCATCTTTATTGGCTTAAACTGATTTTTTTTTTTAGAAATTTGAACTATTTTCTGAAAATGCATCTTTTTGATCACAAATCCAATTGTTTTATTGTTCATTGATCATTTTAATTAAAAAATGTGACCTTTTCAATAAAAAATTCATCTTTTTTGGTTTGAAAATTTCATTTTTTTTCTTCTCCATTCGTCATTTTAATTACAAAATTTGTTCTTTTGTATTAAAAGTTCGTCTTTGTCGATAGAATTTTTTTTTTTTTTAATTCGTCTTTCTTGCTTGAAACTTAAACTTTTGGTGGGAAATTCAACTGTCATCTAAAAACTCGTCTTTTTGGCTCAAAATTGTGATGACGTGTTGAAAATGGAATATATTTACACTAATTTTATCCCAAAAAACTATATCCCTCTATTATTCGCCTGTTTTCTTCAAAAATCCCCTATTTCCCGTTTTAAGATAAATTTAGGTTCTGCGGTTGTCATCAGTTGTTGCTTGCTGAGTTGAATCTGCATAATAGAATGAAGTTCTGTATAAAATTTTCAAGCTGCTCTCTAGCGCCTTTAGTTAAGAGAGACTTGAAGCCGCACCTTAACCATTATTAAAACGTTCATCTTGGCCTATGTGTACACCAAGCCAGTACCTCTAATGTCTCTTGCCTTAAGCCGTAATTCTTAAGTTCAGCTAACTTGTGCGTCACGACTTTATCGACCACCCTTAAGTGTAAATTGCTCTTAAGTAACAAAGAATTTGAGCCTCAGATAATTGACATTCATATTTATGAGACGTTGAACAAATAACAGAGAATAATTGATTTGTTTCTCTTCTTCAAGGTTTGTTCACCTGTTCCTAATGTGACTTTTGCAACCTCTTTCTTTCACGAATTGAAAATGATGCTTTGTTTTGAATCGGAAGATTATACAGACAAAATTCGCTTAATTTGTGGACGGGCTTAGGTTAAGTAAAAAATTTGGCTTAATTTCAGCCAAAATGATGACTCGATTTTAAACAAAATGTAGGCTTATTTTAAATTGTATTGGGACTTATCCAAAGGCTCATGTCCTTGGATATTTTTTAGCAAAACTGACCTTTATATTATGTCTTAAAACAAACTTAGCTTTAGTCTTAAATCAAGACTCATTTCTTGCATTTCTAGGGATATTTAAAAAGCAAATCTTAAATTTAAATTGCTCCTGATTAACAAAAAATTGAAGTCTCACGGTTACCTTTTTGTCATTCATATTTATGTGACGTTTAGCAAATAATAAAGAATAATTTCTTTGTTTTCCTTCTTTGAAGGTTTGCGCACCTGTTCCTAAAGTAAATTTCTCACTCGTTTTTTCCTTTACGAATTAAAAATCATGCTTTGTTTTGAACTGGAACATTATACAGACGAGATTGACTTAATTTTAAGACAGGTTTACTTTAAGTAAAAATTTTGGCTTAACTTTAGCCAAAATGTAGACTTAATTTTAGCTAAAATATCGACTTTTTGTGTTTTTAAGGATATTTAAAAAATCATCTTTAAGTATAAAATATTCTAGGTAGCGAAGAATTTAAATGTCACATATTTTAGCAAATGAGAAAGAATAATTTCTATTTTCTTCTTCTTTGTACACCTGTTCCTAACGTGAGCTTTTCATCCTTTTTTCTCCACGAATTCAAAATGATACTTTGTTTTGTTTTTAAATCAAATGAAAAAAGTTTTGTTTTATTCTGTACGAGCAAAAAATTTCTGTAATGTTAAATTTTAAGTTTTTATCTTCTATAAAATTACCCAGACTGGATCGGCTTCATTTAGGTATAAATATAGGCCTAATTAAAATAAAAATACAGGCTTAATTTATTTCAAAAGATAGGCTTAATTTCAGTCAAAATATAACTTAATATATTTAAGTAATTTAAGTCCTATAGGGAATAGTTTCAGGCTTTCATCTTTGGCTATTTTTCACTGAACCGAATATTAAATCAAACCATACAATAAGCCAATTCTTGATCTTAAATCAAGGTTTTTTTCTGGGTTTTAAATATAACTTTAAAGAAATTTTCATTCATTAGAAGCAGAGCATTTATATAATGTTCCTTGTAAAACATTACAGAGACAGGAATTATATAAATTAAGTCAGAGTAGGGGCTTATTTTAAGTCATATTGGAACGAGATTTAGGACGCAATTTTGTGTAATTCTTTAGAGGCAGAGCATTTCTATGATGTCCACATTAAAGTGTGCTCCTCGTAAAATACGAGTAATACACAGACAGTGCTGGCTTAATTTAAATCCTATTGGGACTAGTTTTAAGGTTCCCAGCCTTGGCTTCTTTTCTTAGTGAGACTGACCTTGATATCATGCCTTAAAACAAGCCTATTTTTTGTCTTAAATCGTGACTTATTTTTGTTTCTTAAAAGATAATTAAAAAAGGGTTTGTTTTATTATTTAGAAGCAGAGCATATCTATAATATCAAAACATGACACAGGCAGGATCGACTTAATGTAAGTCAAATTAAGGCTAAATTTAAGTCAAAGTACGAGCTTTATTTAAGTCCAAATATAAGCCAGAGTTAAATAAAAAATTATACATGATTTGAGTCAGAATTTAGATTTGATTTCAGTCCAAATATAGGCTTAATTTCAGCTTAAATGTATGCCTAATTTAAGTCTTATAAGGATTTGTTTTGATGCTGCGATCCTGGGCTATTAAGACTTTTTGTGATCATAAAGTTAATTTCAAAACATTTTGTTTTATTCTTTAGACAACATTTCCACGTGTATAATATCAAAGTTCAAGTATTTTCCTTGTTAAATATTATGCAAATTAAATTGCAAAAATGTAAATAATTTTCTCGTTATTTATTCCTTGCTTTATCATAAATTTACAGCATCGCTAATGAAGCCAGCTCAATGATAGTAGATATATTGCGAAGCGTAGGTGTGTGTTTATTTACCTTCGCGAGGAATTGAATTACTATATCCACTGTTGATAAATATTACGTGAATGAGAAGCCCGAACTTCATAATTATTCTCGTAATTAATCTGACCTCGATTAGAATTCCGCGTGAGCGAACATTTATCAAACTAATGTCGCTTGACCCTCTTGATACCAGAAACATGATAACAAAAATAACAAAGAGATAATATCTCGAAAAACAACGTTAAGGGGGAAAAAACTTTTCTTTCACAATTAGAAAAAAATAAGTGTCCGGATGCAATAGGGGGACGAATGCTCGAAAAAGCTAAAAAGTATTGTCCAAACGTCTCGTGATATCCGAATTTTAAAATTCAAAAATTTAAACTTTTTTTAAATATTGAAAGTTTTTCCGTGATAATTTTTAATAATAAAATTCAAAAATTGGAAAAAAAATTTTCCCATATTCAATTATTTGTAAAAAATGAATCGTCCAAGCGTATCGTGATAAACAAATTTTAAAGTTCAAAAATTTAGATTTTTCTAAATACGGGCTTATAGAGAACGACAAGATGGAGCTTCACTCTATTCAAATTTGTTTCCATAAACATTTTAAATAATAAAATTATAAAATAAAAAAAATTACTCAAATTAAATTATTTTTTTAAGCATAAATCGTCATAACTCAGCTAAATTTGATTAAAACCATTTACAATTTGGATTACACACGCAGTATATTCTAGTCGTGTGCGAAAAATGAATAAAAAATGTTTATTTGACCATTGTGCAATAGTAATGATTGCGAAGTCTTTCGTCAGAGTGGCAGTAGTGGGGATGTCGAAGAGGAGTCTGTGGAGCAATTGTGAAGTGCAAATTTTAGCGCTAATTATGATTTTTAGCAATTTCGTTCATGCAAATTGTTTCTAATAAATAAAAAATTACTTTATACTGATCATTAAATATTTAGAAAAAATAGTTTAAACAATTTATTATTGTTTTTAGCAAAGTTCTCTTAAAACGGAATTCTAATGTCGCGTTTTTTTTTAAAAAGCACTTTTATCCAATTTTTAATTAGAGTAAGGTTATTAAAGTTAACCAAATCAATTATTTAAACAATTAATCATTTAGTATTCTTTTCTTTCAATAATGCTATAAATTGCAGTTTTTTCGAAAATTTTCATCTATTTGTCTATTTTTCACGTGGAATGACTTAATAATTAAATTTATTTAGCAAAAATTAATGTCTTAACAAATGATTATTGTTTATAATTATCTTGATTTATATTATTGCCAGATAGTGTCGGTTTTTTCTACTTGAATTTTTAACTTTTTCTTGTTTTTACTTAGTAAAGTAATAAATATTGCAAGTTATACAAATGAGTTGTTTACACAATTTATAATTGTTTATAAATATCTTTTCTTAGATAAACGCCAGAAAGTTGTGGTTTTTTCTGAAATAAAACGGATATTTGAAATATTCTTTAAATTTTCCATATGGATCATATTAAATGTAAATTTTCCTTGAAGTAGTAACTAAGAAGATTTTTGTTAAAATTACTATTATTATTTAATATTTGTTCCTAATCTTAAATGAATTATATAGTTACAAAGTAAAAATTTGAGAAAAAGTTTGAAAATTCACAAAAAACAGGAACTTTCTGACTGAGTGAAATATTCAAATTTTTTTCAAGTTAACTAACATGATTGTTTAGAAAATTTATAAATTTTTATAAATATATTTCCTTAGATCATTTCTAGAAAGTAGCGTTTCTTTATTTTCTCAACTTTTTGTGAACTATCTACTTAGTGACTTAATAATTCAGATATAATACGATTTAGAAAAAAATATGGTTTCAACCATTTTGTTAACTTTAATTAATTATTAACCTTACCCTAATTGAAAATTTGACAAAAAGTCGAAAATTTTGAAAAAACTTACGACTTTCTAACTCTGCTATACGAGATAATTGCTAAAAACAATAATAACTTATTTAAATAATTTTTTAAACATCTAATTATTAGTATAAAGTAGTATTTTATGTATTAGAAACAATTTTCATTGAAAGAATCGCAAACAAATTATAATTAACGTCAAAACCTCACAAAACCCATTTTCTTCACTCATGTAGTTTTTGAAGTGAAACATCTTTTTTGAAAAGAGTGAATTGAAAAAAACGACCTAAATACTCCTTTTCGATATCCCCACTACTGTCACGATAACCAAAGCCTTTGCAATCAGTTATTATTAAAAAATAGTCAGTTTAAAAAAATGATTCCTTTTTTAGACATAAGTAGAGTATATTCAGTGTACAATAAATTTTAAATTCATCTTTTATATCAATTGCATCTTTCTGTTATTGAAAATTTCATTTTTCTAGTTGAAAAGCCACATTTATGGATTAAAGATTAATCTTTAGGTTGAAAATTGAATTGAATTTTGTGGAAAATTTGTCTCTTTCTTGAACATTCAACTATTAAACAATTTTTCTTAAGATACAACTACTGAATAAAAATTCATCTTTCCTGGTTGAAAATTCAACTTGATCCTTGAAAATTCAACTACTTGGTTGAGAGTAAAACTAATTTGTGAAAAATTCATTTTTTGTTCAAGGATTCATCATTTTAGTTCAATATTTATTTCATTTGTTGAAAATTCAACTATTACGTTGCAAATAAAATTTTTTAAATTTCAATTCAATTTTTAAAAATTTGAAATTAAAGCTTATTTGTTCGAAATACCACCTCAAAAATTATCAGCTACTTGTTTCCAAAATTTATCTGTTTGGTTAAAATTTCGTGAATAAAATTTGCGTAATCAACAATTTTTTATTGCTGAGAGAATTTTGAGATTAGTGTTGAATATATCTGATATCTATGTATTTTCTAAGTAAAATCGATGAAGTTTTTTGGCTAATGGCACTTAACTAGAGATAACTAAGCAAAATTTTAGATTCGGTCACGACCTCACTTTTTTGCTCTACTTGTGGAATTATTTTCGAAGCTCTCGAATCTCCTCGACTCGTCAATAAATCCAGCATTGAATACGTGACCGACCATTCTCGAAAAATATTTTTACGACAGCTTCCATAATTCAACTTTTAAGAGGAGCAATCATTTTATATTCTACAGACATAATCCATTTCTCATAAAAGAGGATCATCAAATTGTGCTGACATAAAAACCTATATTTTTGTCTCTTTTCTTTAAAAAATACTTTTAAAATATCCAGTATAAATATATCCCGCGGATGTCCTATAGATGTCTTCTAGATATTTGTGGTATATCCGCGCAAGGTGCAAATTTTTATATCCCTGGGATGTCCATAAGATATTCTGCAATGCCTTTGAAAAATTTATGCCCCGAGTTCTTAACCGGAAAGTCCGGGTTCGCTTCCTGTTGCTGGAATTATTTGCCAATATTTTTTGTTTGCCATGGAATATTAAATTTATTGAAATCAAGCCAAAATATTGGTTTCGAACTATTTTCTTTAAATTCTAAAATTCTTTCCATCAACCTTAATCTCTTCCGAAATATATATTTTAAGTAAAAGTCAGTTCCACTTGATGTTAAAAAAATTATTATTTCTTATGCAATTTCTGGTTATAAAACATCACTAATTGCTCTAATTTAGAAATGAGACAATTATAATTATAATAGGAAATGCCTTCTATGTATATTTTTTATATCATTTTATTTTAGTATTTCTTTGTATTTACATATTAGTTTTATTGTTAATGCGCTATTTTTATACCATCATTAAATAATACAAAAAGTAATGTTCAATTGAATAAAGAAAAATTAAAATTTCCTACTAAAAAAAAAACTTTTCTTGTAGTAAAATGGTTAAGGTTGAAGAAACCAATTTGTTCATATAGAAAAAATAGTTCAAAATAAATTGGCTGATTTAAATAAACTATATAGTCAATTGCAATCAAAAAACAAATGGGACAAAATACCGGTATAAGGAATCGAACCTGATCCTTATACTGATCTAATTGCGCTCTGCATGGGGATGAATCGGGAATTGGCAGTTTAATTCTGAATACTTAATTATTTTAAAGAATAGAACGTCACAATGAGACATTTTACCAATATAATTTAAATATAAATGCAATCGTTATGTATCAAAAAGAAACTAAATATTATTTATGAACATTAATATTCAGTTTAGGATCCAACTCGATTGTTATGAACAAATTATAGAAATAATTAATTGGATGCGATACTTAGCAAAAGAAAAAAAATTAAAGTAGAAATAGTCAAATTTGCCACAGAACTTTTAGATAAAAAAATATTCACAAATTACAATAAGTATTGTTATAGACATTTTAATAAGCAAATTGTGAATTTTTGGATGTTTTTGATTTCACGCTTTTTTTCATCAAACTACTTTCAAAAAAATTAAAAATTCTGACTTGTAAGCATAGAAAAATTTTTAAATTAAATATTGTTATTGTTCATAACATTTTGCAACCCTGCAAAATTGAAACATTTTACTTTGAAATCTTCTACATTCTTTTCCTATATTTCGTGAAATAATTTGAAATTTTTTCAAGTCTTTTTAAATATTTTTTAATATTAGTGTTTCATAATAAAAAACCAACAAAATTTTTTTCTGGAACCTTATAAAAAAATTTAGTGTTTTAAAATCTTTCAAGCTCCTTAAAAAGCTTCAACATTTTTTTCTAAAATATTCAAAAATGTACATTTTCATCAAATATTTTTAAATATTTTCAAATTTTAAATTATTTTTTTATTATTTTATTTTATTTCTCGATTTGGGGGGGATGGGGATAATTTTAAATGCGAGATAAAATTTTCGATTCCAAGGGATTTTTCTTTTAAATTGAAAAAATTTACATAATCCAAAAAAGAAATTTAAAAAAAAATAGTTAAATGTGCAACCAAAAATATTAATTTTTTACCAGTTGTATTTTCAATGAAAAAATATAGTTTTCCAAAAGAGGCGAATTTTCTGCAAAACATTAAAAAAATTTAACCCGAAAATATTACTTTTAATTGATTTTATTTTTAAATTAAAGAGATTTGAATTCAGAAAAATAAAAAATGCATTTGTTTTAAATTTAAATCTGAACAAAAAAAATTTTTCATTATAAATAAAACCGTCGCAATTAAATCAAAAAGACGAATTTTCAACCAAAAAAGATTTTTCAATCAAAGACAAAAAAGTTTTAGGGAAATTATAATTGTAAGGGAAAATTTAATTTTAAATCCTATTCTCTTAAAATTAGTATTTTTCTGTAAAGAATCACTTTAAATATTCCCATGATCTTGAGAAAAAAATATGATTTTCTTGAAAACTTTGAAAATCTTGAAAAAATGTCTACATCTTCTTTTAAGTTTTTGAAAAACTTTTCAAATTTTTATTTTTTGAAACTAATAAATATCTTTTAAAATGTTGTGAATTTTTACTTAAACTTTGTAAAAATTCCCAAGAATTAAAAAACAATTTCTTCTAAATTTTTTGTTTTAAATTTGTTGAAATATTTTTGAGTTAAAAATGATTTTTGTATATTTTATAAATTTGTAAATATCTGTTAAACTCATTCGAATTTTTTTTGAGATTGATAAAACCTGGGGAACTCCACAAATATTGCTTTACAATCTTTTACATTCTTTTCCAAACTCTTAAGAAATCCTTGGAAATCTTTTAAAATATTAAAAAATAATTTTTTTAATTGTTCAACTTCGAGAATTTTAAATGCTTAAATGGCTACATATTTTTTTTGATTACGAATTACGCTCTCGACAATTGAATTTGTAATGTAGAAAAAATAAATACATTTTTTAGATCAATTAGTGCTGAAAAAAATATTCAGAAATTTTCTGTCTGGAATTTTATTATTTCGAAATTTTTTAATTCGGTAATATTATGAGTTTTCAGCAATTTTATTATTCGGGATTTTTAGGTTTCAGAAATTTTATCTTTTCGGGAATTCGATTATTTTGAAATTTTTTAATTCGAGAAATTAAAATATGGTCAAAAAGTAGAGAACAGAACTGTTGCCTTTATTATTAAAGAGTCATTTGAAGCTAAAACATTTGCTATTATACATTTTTATAAAAAACTGTTTTAAATTAAAATGCATCATTTGGAAATTGCAAACAATTCAAAAGAATAAACTAAAAACAGACACTTAATGTTACATTTATTTTTTCATATAGAAAAATAGAATTCTAGTTTATTCGAGACCTATTTAATTTATATATAAGTTTGTTATTTTAGAAATGACAAACTTTATTTTTTATTTATACAAATTTATGACACTATTGACACGATTTTTTTATCTTTAAAGTGAGTTCGAGCTCTTCTTTTTTTCTATTTATATATGGCATCTATACAATATATACTCAAACCCTCAGAAACTTTTCAAAACATATCCTAGAAGCAGAAAAGTAGGCCAAGTGGGTCTGAAAAAGAAAAAGCGAGGGAAAAAGTTAACTTTGTTATCATTTATTTGATACTAAACAATTTAAGTTTTCTGTAGGGGTCAAATTTCTTCAATTTCAATAAAAGAAAGTTTTTTGAATAAGTTCGACAATTTTTTTTAAATGATGAAAATAAATTTGTAGTTTGAATTTTTCAGCAATTTGTTGCAAGATGACTTATTTCTATGATTGTTTGTCTATATATCATAAAAATTGCAAATATACATTTTTTCACTGACTTCCCTATAAAATAAAGAAATAATGATTGATTTTATCTTTTTGAATGAGGACACTTCAATCCCAATTATAAGGATTAACTTACCCTAAATGCCCCAGAAAACTTCTTAGACTTTCTGATATTTATATGAATAGCTCTAGACCATGAAAACTAAATCTAAGCTTTAACTCATATAAATAAAATTAATAATTCATTTTTAATTTAAACTGAGAATTACCTTATATTTAAATTATTAAATTAAATTATTAATACAACTATTTTTATGTGCAGTATTAAATTATAATTGATTAATTAAATTAAATTTTGGGAAAATATTATTAGTTTATATTTAATTTTACAAAGATAAAATATGTCTAAAATTCTTGAGAAAATTTAAAAAGATTTTTCAAGGTTTCTGATATGTCGAAAAGTAATCTAGAAAACTTAGAAAAATATTTCTTATTGTGCAGAATTTTAACAAGCTGAAGGAAAAATGCGAGAAATTTAAAATCAATTGATAAATTTTCGGAAATCTTTCAATGTTTTAAAATACTTTAAATAACCGTCGAAAATTAGGGAAAATATTTTCAAATCTTCTAGATTTTTTTTACATAACATACCCAGGGCTGTGTAATCACGCATGAACACAGGGAAATTCTCTAATTATGAAATTGCCGAACCAAAACAGTTTAAAAAATTGTTCAATAATAAAATAATAAATCAAAGAAAGTACTGTTGCTTGATGAATATATTTTTAATTTTATTACTTGATTATGATTGGATTCATTTTTTAATTATTTACATTCGGGAATTTTTGAATTCGATAATATTATAAACAGTCAGGAATTTTATTATTGGGGAATTTTCCCATTTGGGAATTTTGCAGGGTGATCATTTTATATTTTGCGATTTTTTAATCGTCCCATTTCAAGAAATCTATTCAAATGTTTACATATCTATTTACCTCCTCTTTAAAATTTAATTTTTTAAATAAAAAAAATCATAACAAATTTTCCCAGAAATCTTAAGAAAATTTATTTATTATCATAAAAACTTTTAAACCCCTTTGAAAACCCTGAAATTTTATTTTGAAATCGGAAAAATATTACATTTTGTTTTTAATTTTTTGAAATCTTTTCAAATTTTTGAAAAACTTTCAAGTCTTTAAAACAATTGGAAAATTTTATTTTGCTTTCTTAAAAAATCTACATTTCGTTTTATAATTTTTGAAAATGTTTTCAAATTTTAAAAAAATTGTTCTAAAACTTCTAAGTGTCTTCTAAAAGTTTTTTCTAATGTCTCCAAAATGCTACAAAAATAAAATAATCGCCTTAAAATCTTCCAGATTGTTTTTAACAATTTTAGACATTTTTTTCAAGGTTCTCTTAAAATAAATTTTACATAACAAAAATTATTCAAGATCTTTTTCAGAATCTTTAAAAAAATTTTTTATCCTCCTGAAACCTTTCAATATTAAAAAAGCGTCTTTTCTGGATTTTAAATTTAAATATTGTCTTAGAATCGTCCTGTTTATGTTTTGACAATTTTAAAGATCTTTTGACATGTTTTAAAATCTTTTTTAATTTTCTCTTAAAATGAATTTTTTTTATGAAAATTTTTTTTATAATTGTCCGAGAAATATTGAAAATTTTTATTTGTTTTGCTTTAAAAACTTCAAAATCTTTGAAAAGTGTCTAAATTCGTCATTAAAAATCTCTAAAAATCTACATTCTGTTTTAAATTTTTTGAAATTTTTTTAAACTTCTATTTGTTTGAACTTCTGCAAAATATAAAATTCGATCTAAAATTTTCCAGATTTTTTTTTGTTTTAAAATTTATATCAATCTTTTTAAATTTCTCTTAAAATTGATTTTTTTAATAAAAAAAGATTTAAAATTTTCCTAGAGATCTTAAAAAAAGTTTATTATCTTTAAACGTTTACAAACTTCAAAGAAGCTACTTGCGACTTCGCAAATTAGGAAAATTTAAAAATTAAAAAAAAATTAACGTTCAAAATTAAATTCCAATAACAAAATTTGTATGGTAGAAATTTAAAAAATCGAAAATATGAGAATCTAACAAAATTCCTTGTAATTTAACAAATTTTTTTAATTTATAAAGTTTTCGTTACCGTCGAAAATTTTAAATTTTAAAGTCCTTTAGTAATTTATTCAAAACTTTTGAGACACAAATTGTCGAAATTTTGCATAAATTTACAATATAACATGCATATTTCATAGAGTCAAGAATGGTGCAGGCAACTTTGAAACTGGAATGAAATAGCTAATTTTGAATAAACTTTTAGCTTCAGTTAGCTTCAGTAACTTCTTAGTTACTTTGGAAAACTTTCTTCCTCTGTGTGTTTCCTCTTTTTTTTCGGTTATTACTTTCCTTCGACTTTTTCTTCATTTTTTTTTTTAGTTTTTTCGCCACTATTTTTTCTCACTATTTCTATTCTTGATTTTACTTTTTTCCACCCTCTTCCTCGTTTCCTTACTATTTTATTGTTTTACTTTTTTCCATCATCTTCCTCTTTTTCTCACAATTTCCCATTTTACATTTATACTGCTTCCTTCTCTTTTTCTTAATCTTTCTTTTTTTACCTTTTCTTATCATCTTCCTCTCTTTCTCACAATTCCAATTGTTTTCCTTCTTTTTCCTTTTCACCATTCTAATTTTTCGTTCTTTTTTCAGCATCTTCCCCTTTTTGTGAATATTTCCCTCTTGTATTTTTATCCACTTCCTCCTCTTTTTCTTATTATTTCAATGGTTTTTTTACATTTGTTTATCATTATTCAATTTTTCTCCCTATTTTCATTTTTTCTTTACTTTTTTTCAATCATCTTCCTCTTTTTTTTACTACTTCCATTTCTGTCTTACTTTTTTTGTCACCTTTCTCTTTTATTTTCATCATCGTCCTCTTTTTTCACTATTTTAATTATTTCTCAATTTTATTGCATAACCTTCCTTCTCTTCTCCATATTTCAATTTTTTACTTTTTACGATTATCTTCCTCTTTTTCTCACTATTTCAATTTCTCTTTTTCTCAATATTTCATTTTTTTTACTTTTTTCCATCATCTTGCTCTGTTTCTCACTACTCTAATTTTTTTTCTTCTTTGTCCTTTTTACTATTCCAATCTTTTGTCCTTTTTCCAGTATCTTCTCCTTTTTCTCACAATATCCATTTTATACCTTTATGCATTTTATTCTGTTTTCCTCACTTTTTCAATGTTTTCTTCTTTTTTCCATCATTTTCCCATTTTTCTCACTATTTTAACTTTTACAACTTCTTCCCTTTTTCTCTCTGTTTCAAGTTTTTTTTTATCTTTTTATCATCTTATCTTTTTTTTGTTCTCCCTATTTTTATTTTTTTATTTTTTCCAACATCTTCCTCTTTTGCTCATTAAATATATTTTTTTTACTTTTATCCATCATCTACCTCTTTTTTCTCACTATTTCATTTTTTTACTTTTTTTTATCATCTTCCTCTTTTTTCTCACTATTTCATTTTTTTTACTTTTTTCCATGATCTTCCTCCTTTTCTCCCTATTTCATTTTTTTCACTTTCTTCTTTTTCCTCTCTTTTTTCCTCTTTTTCTCACTATTACAGAACATTTCTTTTTTAGTAAAAGTGTATCTCACAAAAGATCTCCCAATTCACTGAAAGTTTAAAACTTGATTTGTAAGTAAACATGTTTTGCATTAACATCATTAATCAAGATTGTTTTATGTCTTACAGAAAAATGTGTAACCTTCACTGAAAATGAAATATTGAGCAGGAAAAACTGAAGAAAAAACTCGAAATTTCGAAATCGAGATTGTATCCAGCAACTCTGTGTTATTCTTCGTAATTCTTTCCTCGATGAAAGCCTTCTTAAAACTTTAAGACAGCAGGCTCAATTGCAACTCGATTAAAAGCTCTCGCTCAAAGCTCCTTGTGAAACTTGTGAAAGCAAATTAAAAAGCTCAATCAACTATTTTTTTTTCTTTTAATAGAAAATATTATATTATTGTTGATTCAAGCTTTGTATAATTTTAGTAGTTTTATAATCCATATTGGTGTTTATCTTATTATAGGAATTAATAAAAAGTGTCCGAAACTCTTCAAAAAGATAAAAAAGCAATATTTTAATGAGGTCTCGCGGCTTGACAAGCAATTATTTCCCTCTAATATCGATACTCATCTGATCTTTTCTTTCAGAAGAAATTATAATCGGGAAAGCGAGAACCGTAAAATTGAGAAAGCTCTGAATTATATAAAGCTTGTTCCCTATCAGAATTTTAAAAGCACATTCCTTTCAAATTTTAATTCAAACAAATTTATTCGCTCGACAAATATTATTCAATTGAAGAGGTACAGGGGTATCAATTTGAACTCTCCTGTAGACACGATCCCATATGAATACAAATGATTGCACAATTTTTAATTGAAAAGCTTTATGAATTAACAAAAGCTTTCAAGATTGAAGATCGCTACATTGAAAAAGTTAAAAGTTCAACTATTTTTAACTGAAATTCATTGTGAATTATTCATTTTAAAGGGAAAAAGTTTCGAAATTAAATATTTTTAATTAAACAGTTTACTTAATTTTAGGAATATGTTACATGGCCGTGCATAATATACTCAAACTTTTTTCTTCTGAAAGTTTTAAGCAAGTATCCCCCTTTGTAAGGTCCGTAAGTTTTTCCCCCCCCCCCCCCCTCCTCACCCTGTCTTAGGTAATTTTTGGTAAACAAATTTTTTCACGAATTTATTTAGAGGTTGAATTAGGGATGAATTTTCAACCAAAGAAGGTTTTTTAGTCAATAAAGAACTTTTCATCCAAAATGTTGAATTTTTCATCTAAAAGGTCGAGCTTTCTACAAAACAACCACGAAGATTAATTTTCTACTAAAACTGCTCAAAAATACGAATTTTCAATGCGCCCAACTCTCGATTTCTGTCCTCCCGTTTTCGGCCTTCCTAGAGCTGCTGATGCCTGTAGTTTCTCAGTGGAACAGGGCGAGAGTGGTTGCGACAGTCGTCTTGGAAGGGCGGCAGTGCGCGAGTACTCAGCCAAGTGTATTGTGCAAAAGCATACATTCCAATTGGAAACGGTTCAGACGGCCATGATTGTTTACGTTCCTATCCCCCCGAAGGTAGTACAAGGCTATTTGAAGGCAGCCCCCGAAACTGTACCGAAACCGAGAGTTGGGTGTTATTTACACAAATTTGCAAACAAATAGTTCAATTTCTATACAAATTTCTATACAAACATTAATTTTAAACAAATCAGTTGAATTTTCAACCCAATTTTTTAATGTTCAAGTAAAAAAAATAATCTGCAAAAAACGGATTTTTAACAAAACAGTTAAATTTTTAACGAAAACAAATGAATTTTCAACGAAAAATATTATGGTAAATGTTTGAACTAAAGAATGCTTTTATTGTAAATCAAAAACGATTTAATTTTTAACCAGAATAAAAACTAAAAAAAAAATTCAACCAAAAATGTAATCATTAAATTTCCAGTTAAAAATATTGATATTAAACCCAATTCAAATTTCAAATACCTATAGAGCAATTTTTTTCAACCAAAAATATGCAATTTCAATCAACCATTTTAATCATCAATTAAGCAAAATTAGTTTCCACTCAAACCGTTGCATTTTTTACCAAAATAATTTAATTTCAATAAAAAATGTTAATTTTCAAACAAAGTACAAAAATTTTTCAACAAAATGTATAGTTGAATTTTGAGCCAAGCGGCTTAATTTAAAGAAAAAATGAACAAAATAGTTCAATTTTAACTAAAAAAAATATTTTTTCTAAAAAAATGGAATAGTGAATATTTCAACTAAAAAATACAGAGAAGAAGATTAATTTTCTACAAAAATACGAATTTTAAACAAAATAAATCTTTTTTTAGGCAAAATGTAGATTTGTGAAGATTTCGAAATAAAATTCTGATGTATTTTAAGGATTTTTTAAACTCTCAAGATATTAAATTATTAGTTTTAATTAATTATTCACAAATAAGTATTTTTTAAATAATATTTTTAAAAATTTAGAAAGGTTTAAAAAATTCTCATAAAAATAAGCTGGAAGATTTTAAGTCAATTTATTTAATTCTAAACAATTTTTAAAAAATTTAGGAAAAATTTGATTCCCTCTGAAAGATATTTAACAGATCTAGAAACATTTCAAAGGCAATAAAAAAATTGTAATTTTTAAAAAATGTTTTAACTCAGTGTAGATTTCTGAAGATTCTGTAATAAAATGCTGCGGTATTTTCAAGGTTTTTGAGAAATTTCAATCCATTAAACCTATTTTCAATGATTTTCTATTTTAAAATAAATTTTTAGAGAATGTTTAAAAAGATTTAAAAACATTTTTGGATATCTGAATTAGAATTGAATTTTCCGTCTTAGCAAAATTGTAATCGTTCATTTTCTAATGTTTCTAAATTAAAATTGTTTAAAGTAATGTAATTTTGAAAATTTACACATTAATTTACATCTCAACCAGAAATCTTGAAACTCCTCAATTATTTATAAAAGCTGTAAATTCAATATTTTGCAGTTAACAGCATTCAATTGAAAATTGTGTAATTGAAAAGTCTAAATGTTTAAATTGAAGCTATTTGCAAATGGGAGCTTTGACGGAAAAGCTTTAAAATAATCAAAATGCAAAAATTCCTACATTTTTTAATTAGAATTTTAATAGAATCTTTGAATAAATATACCATATTTGCATGAATCTGAGCAGCTTACAGATTGACTGCAAAAATACATTATGAAAAACTAATTGCAGTTTACCGGAATAGGTATCCTGCTTTTTAATTGACTTACAGATAATTCAGAAGCTAATTTATCCTCTAAATGCCGTTTATACCTTTGTATTCTTAATTAGATGCAATAACCATTTATTTTCGTACAAATAATTTATACGGTAGGTATAACAAAGTAATTTACATACGAGTATCCCTTTTGGTCAGATGGATTTACGAGATGCATAATTTATGATGACTTTGTTTAGCTCTTCGTCTGGAGTGTTTGCTAGAGAGATTTATCAGTGACCTACGTCTGATCAATGTTGCGCAACGCACGTGTTATTTAAATAAGCAATTCTAGATTTATCATTTTAGTTCAAAATTGATTTCTTTGCTCGAAAACTGTCTTTTTTATGGGAATTCAACTTTTCAATTTTTGGTAGATAAATTGTTTTTAGTTGAAAGTTATACTATTTGGTTGAAAATTGCTGAATTTTATTAAAAGTTTGTCTTTTTGTTGTAGAGAATTTATTTTTTGTTTTGTTTAAAAATGAAACTGTTCTGTTAAAAAGTGAACTAATTTTATTTGCTATAAAAATGTTTTTTAGTTAAAATATTAATAAATTTCTTTTCCGTTGAAAATTTATCTTTTTCACGTTAAGAATTCAACAGCTTGGTTGAAAATACGTTCCTTGTATGATAAAAATTAATTTTTTTAACTGAAAATTTGAAACTTTGGTTGCAAGTTTAACTCTTGATTTAAATATTTGTTACTTTTTTGTTTATGGAAATTAATGTTTTAACTGAAAATTTAATTATTCCGGTTTTAGTGAAAAAATAATTTTTTGTATTTGAAAATTCAATCATTTTTGTATGAAATTCAACTATTTGGTTGAAAATTCAACTTATTGATTAAAAATGAACTTTTCTGTTAAAATTCAATTCTCCGTTAAAAATGATTTTTTTTTAAATTTGAAAATTGAACTATTTGGTTAAAAATTATTTTTCTATAGAAAATTAATCTGCCTCGTTTAAAATTAAACTATTTTGGTAAAAAATTCTACTTTTGGGTTATAAATTTAACTATTTTGTTGAAAAATCGGCTTTTTCGTTTAAATATTTTTCTCTCCGTAGAAATTTTCCCTTTTTGATCAAAAATCCAACTATTTGATTAAAAATTAATCGGTTTAGGTTGCTGATTTAATTAATTGGTTGGAAATTTTGTTTTAATGAAACTTTTAACAGAAAGTTTTACTATTCCATTTTTGGTAGAGATTTTGTTGTTCTTTTCTAAAATCCAACTATTTGGTAGTAAATTAATGTATTTTAAAAATTTGTCTTGTTTGGTGGATAATTAATTTTCTTGGTTGAAATTTTCTGGACTTTGGTTGTAAATTCAACTATTTTGTTTAAAAATTCTATTGATTTAATTGAAAATTCGACAGTGTAGTTAAAAATGAACATTTTTGTTGAAAATGTATACTTAGTTTAATTCAGTTGAACATATAACAGTTTTGTTACTTTTTTTATTTCCTAACTGAAAAATCGGTTTTGTTTGAAAAAAATAGTTTGTTCTTTTATTTTTAAAATTGAACTATTTGTTTGGAAATTCATCAATTTTTTTATAAATTCGTCTTATTTGGTAGAAAACTAATCTTTTTCGTTGAAAATTTAACTATTTTAGCAGAAAATTCAACTTTTGGGTTAAAAATTTAACTTATGTTGACTTTTTTTCTTTCTTGACCCGAAAATTTTACTTAGTTGAAAATTCAGCAATTTTTCAGAAACTTCAACTGTTTCATTGAAAATTAACTTTATTGTTACAAATTTATATTGTGTAGTTGTAAATTCAACTTTCTGTAGAAAAGTCTTATTTTTTTGTTCAAAAATACAACTCTTGGTAGAAATTACATTTTTTTTTTGTTAAAAAATGCAACTATTCGATTTTTTAACTAAAAATTTAACTTTTCCACTTATTGGTTAAAATTTAGATTTTTTAGCTGAAAATTTAACAATCTGCTCAAAAATTAACAATTTGACAGATACCTTTACTTTTTTATTGAAAATAACTTGTTTGTTGAAAATTCATATTTTTGGCTTAAAAGTTCCACTGTTATGTGAAGTTTTTTTTCTGTTTTGACTGAAAAATTTTTCTTGGTTTAAAATTCAACTCTATTTTTGAACATTTATTTTTTCGGTTTACACATTCATTTTCATAGGTAGCAGTTTTAGTTTTTTGGTAAAATTTCATCTTTTCGTGTTTAAAAGTCAAATATTCTTTCGAAGAAATCGACTTTTTTGAGGAGTTAATTTCCCTATTATTTCTTTATTTTCGTGAAAAATCCCACTATTTCCTGAATTAAAAATTAAAACTTCATTTCTTTTTAATATGTTTGAATTTATTTTCTCCATCATGAAAAGAAAAAATTCAAAAAAGGTTTCTAATTTGAACGTCAAGTTTTTCGTTTAAAAAATGTAAATCTGCTACTTTTTTTCTTTTTTAAAAACCTCTTGGTCAAGCAATCTACTTTCACCCTACGTTACGTAAAAATTCCTCTCAAAAGGAAACCGTATTTTTATACAAACCCTTGTGATGCAACGTTTCAATGTACCCTGAAAAAGCGAACTCCCATTGCTTTCGAAATTATTGCAATTTTTAGGTAACCGCTTTTTGCTAAATTACATTGGAGCTTTTACAAAGTTTCATTTCGTCGAAAGCTTTCTTACATGTGGAATAAATATTTCGAGTCTCATAAAATCTAGCATTACGTCTTTAGTTTCGGTAATAAAAGTTACGATCAGATTGTGTAAGAAAGGTTACGTCCTCGTTTTAAAAAACCGTTCCTTATTTCTTGAAACTGCATTTTTAATATCGCTTTTTTTAAATGAACAGACTTTACACTCTTTCCCTTATTCCCCCTTTTCTCCAATTTTTTCGGGAAACTTCCCGAAAAATGTATAAATTTTTGTTTGAAAATTAATTCTTTTCTGTTTTGTTTTGTTGAACATTCGTCTTGTTGGATATTAAATTTGTCCTTTTGGATTAAAAATTTATCTTGGTAGCAAATCATCCTTCTTGTTTGAGAATGAGCTTTTTTGTCGGAATACAACTTTTTGTTAAAAATGTATTTTCTCGGATTAAAAATTCAACTACTTAGAGCATTTGTATTTTCTTGGTTGATAATTCAATTATTTTGTTTAAAATTCATCTTTTTGTTTAAGAAAAGCAACTATTATCATAAAAGTTCCACTTTTTATTTGAGAATTAGATTCTTATTAGAAATGTATATTTCCAGGTTGAAAATTCGCCTACTTTGCTTAAAATTCATCGTTTTGTTTTAAAAATTCAACTATTTCTTAAAAAATTCCACCATTTGGTTGAAAATTAACTTTTTTATTGAAATTATCTATTTTTGGGTTGAAAATTCAAACTATTTTGTTCAAAATTCGTTGTTTTGTGTTAAGAATTTAACTATTTTTATAGAAAATTCCTCTATTTCATTAAAAATTCACTCTTTTGTTGATTATTTATATTTTTGGGTTGAAAACTAACTTTTTTGTTGAAAATTTCTTTTTTTCGGTTAAAAATTTAACTATTTTGTTCAAAGTTCGTCTTTTTGTTTAGAAAAAGCAACTATTTTCGTAGAAAATTCCACTTTTTGTTCGAAAATACACTTTTTTATTGTAAATTTATAGTTTGGGGTTGAAAACTAACTTTTTTTGAAAATTTCTATTTTCCGGTTAAAAATTCGACTATTTTGTTTAAAATTCGTCTTTTTGTTTGAAAAAATCAACTATTTGGAAGGAAATTCCACTGTTTGGTTGAAAATTAACTTCTTTATTGAAAATTGCCATTTTTGGTTTGCAAACTAAACTTTTTTGTTCAAAAGCCGTCCTCGTGTTTCGAAAATTCAACTGTTAGGTACAAAATTCCACTGTTTGAATGAAAAATAAATTTTTTGTTGAAAATCTATATTTCCGGATTGAATATTACACTGCTATGTTCAAAATTAGTTTTTTTTTTTAAATTTAACTAGTTGGTAGAAAATTCCGCTATTTGTTTGAAACTTAACTTTTTTGTTGAGAATTCTTATTTATGGTTAGAATATTCAACTGCGCTTTGTTGAAGATTCGTCTTTTTTGTTAGGTAACTGGTATTCCTGTATTGAAAATTCAAATATTTTCGTGAAAAATTTCACTATTTGATTAAAAATTAACATTTTTTTAAAAATCTTTTTTATTTGAAAATTCAACTATTTGATAAAAAATTCCACTATTTGGTTGAAAATAAACTTTTTTATTAAAAGTGTCTATTTTTGGGTTGAAAATTCACTTATTTTGTTTAAAATTAATCTTTTTTGTTTTGACTAATTCTTAAAACTTAGTTTTGTTGTATTAAAAATGCAATTATTTAGTGTAATATTAAAAGTTTTGTTAAAAATTCACATTTTTGTGTTGGAAATCAATCGTTAGCAGTTCAAAATAAACTTTTCATATAAATTCTAAATATTCTCTGAAACAATTCGGCTTAAAAATTAACACTTTGCCAGATAATTCAACTGTTTGTTTCGAAATTAACTTTTTGGTTACAAAATTCTACTTTTGGGCTTAGAATTCAACTGTTTTGTTGCAAATTTATTTTATTTTCATTAGAAAATTCATCTGTCATAGCTGAAGATTTAACAGTTTTGTTGAAAATTCGTCGTTTTGGTCGAAAATTAAACTTATTGTTTGAAAATCAACCCTATTGGTTGAAAATACAACTATTTGGTTAAAAATGTATCTATTTTGTTAAAAATTTAATATTTTTCATAGTGAAGCTTTAGGAATTTAAAGAGATTAAAATTGATTTTAATATGGTACCTGCATTAATTTTAATTTTGTTAAATTAACTCTCCTATTATTCCTCTATTTTCTTGAAAAATCACTCTATTTTCCCTGTTTGCAGAGAATTTTGGTCTCTGAAGTATGAACTTTTTTGAATTAAGAATATAAAATTGTAATCTTTATATTTTTATTTCTCTACAACAAAATTTCTAAAAATTTAATAATTTATTTTCTAGGTGATGGAGGCACTGGAGGAGATGGAGAACCTCTTGGTTACAATACGGATGAAAAGTCAGGATACCACACAAACTTATATTTGTACAACGTAAGTTTGTAATTTTATAATAAAAAAAAAAAATTAAGTGATAGAAAAAAAGTATTTTGAGCAAAGAAGTATTTTTTTAAGTTAAACATTGTTTGTGTTACGGGCTCGTCTAGGAATGGCCCACTTAGCCGAAGAAGGTGTGGATCTCGGGGCAGTGAGGGTACGTGGGTTAGCGTTCGCACATTATAACGTTTTACGACAGAGTCAATCGAAGACTTTCAAAACTTATAAGAAGTGTTTCAGTAGAGTTTATTAACTTGGTTATTAATTACTTGCCACTAAAAGAAAACAGCTTAGTGGTATTTTTAATAATAATAATAATAATAATAATAAATTAGAATCTAACAAATTCATTCTCGAAATCATATAAATTAAACTTCACAAGATTATTCATTATAGGTTTTTTTCTCTCATAACAATTTTTCTTTTTTTTAAAGTAAATTAGAAGCTTGAAATTAAATGGAATGTCACTAAAGTGGTTATGGGGATGATAAAAACACGTTTTTTTAGCGTCAAAGGTTTAATGGCTTTAGTAATCCAACTAGTGAAGGATTAAATTTTCATGATACAGGTTTAATATTGTTTTCCTGAAAAGCATTTAACTGCTTAGTGCTCAGCGGTTAAACCGATTTTCTAATTCGTTAATCATCGCCGTCATAGCTGTGCTAAGTATTCTCGTGGAATGCACACAATTCATTAAGTTGTCCCTCTGGCTCAACAGAGATGATAAAATATAATGGGGTAGTTGTATATTTTCAATTTTTTGTGTTCAGAGTTAAACTAAAAGATCACTAAAAAATGAAGGTAATTTCTAAAACACAGTTTTTTCAAATGAGTTTGAATTTTTTTTAATATTAATTTTTTTTTAATTTTTGCTTGAAAATCTAGTTGGTTGGACGGATCGACGAAGTAATTTAGCCTTTAATCAATATAGTCGCTTGTTACGTGAGATATTTTGATGACCTTTTATCACTGAAAAAACAAAATATTAACAATTTGGTAGAAAATTCAAATATTCAGTCTAAAGATGAACTGCTTTCTTAAGAATTCATTTTCTTCTAAGCGAAAATTCATCATTTTGATTGAAATTCATTGTCTTTTTTAGAAAATTTAACCACTTTTTCATTTTTTTTCTTTTTTTTTTAATTTAACTATTCCATTTTGTTTGAATATTCATCTTCTTTAGTGGAAACTTCAAACTTTTTTTTTAAATTTATTTAATTTAATAAAAATTCGTCTTTTTGGTGGAAAATTAATCTTCTCGGTTGATAATTTTAACTGTTTGGTTAAAAGTTTTAGTTTTTATGTTGAAAAGGCGTCTTTTTTATCAAAATCAACTGCTCTAACATTAAAATTAAAATTTTTGTTGAAAATATCAACTTTTACATTTTTCTTAAAAAATTCGTCTTTTTTGTTGCATTAAATCAATTGTTTGATTAAAAATTAAACTGTTTTTTATTTATAATTCAAATCTTTTTTAGTTCAAATATTAGCTATTATATTTTTTGTTGAAAATGCTATTTCTTTGTTGAAAATTCATTTTTGTATGTTCAAAGTTATTTTTTTATTTAAAAATTCAACCATTTGCTTGAAAGTTACATTTTTTTGAAAATTCACATTTTCCGATTGAAATTTCAACTGTTTTGTAGAAAACTCACCTTGTTGGCTGAAAATATAAATAATTTAGTAAAAAATTAGTTTCTTTCTGCTGAAGTTAAGTTTGTTGAAATAAGAATTTATCGATTGTCTTTTTGGTTAAAAACTGATATTTTTTAGTTTAAAGAGAAAAAAAAACTATTTGGTTGAAATGTATGAAATTTGTTGAGAATTCGTCTCTTTGATAGAAAATGAATGTTCTTCTTTGATATAATTTTAACTGTTTGGTTAATAATTTGTGTATTTTTTACAAAATTCTTTTTTTTCTTTTGTAGAAAATATTTTTTTTGTTTTGTTAAAAATGCAACTGTTTGTTTGAAAATTTTAATTTGTATATTGAAAATTGGTAATTTTTGTTAAATTGAAATGCTTTTGATTCAGAATAAAAATATTTTTTAGTGAAAATATTGACTATTCCATTTTTCGAGGAAATTCATCTTTTTTAATTGAAAATTTAACTATTTGGTTAAAAGTTCATTTTTTTAAAGAGAGTTAATCCTGCTATCTTAAAATGCAACATGTTTGGTTAAAAATTGATGTATTTTCTTGAAAATTCATCTTCTTTTATAGAAATTTAACCTTTTTGGTTAAAAATTCGATTGTTTGGCTGAAAACTAAACTGTTTTTGTTTGGCAATACAAATATTTTTAGTTCCAATATCAACTAATTTATTTTTATTTCAAAATTCATCTTCTTTCATTGAAAATGCTACTACTTTGTTAAAAATTAACTTTTTTATGTTGAAAATACATTTTTTAACTTAAAATTAATTTTTTTGTAAATTCAACTTTTTAATTGAAAATTAATTATTATTTTTCTTAATTCATATTTTTGGTTTGTAAATTTAACTGTTTTCTAACGAAATTCATCTTGATGTCTGGAAATATTTATACGTTAGTAGAATATTCAACTATTCTGTAGACTTTTTTGTGCTAAAAAATAATTTAAAAATTTTTGTAATTCAAATTTTTAAGTTTAAAAATTAACTATTTAATGGAAAATTTATGTATTTTGTTGAAAACTCGTCTTTTTCAACGGTTTTGTAGAAAAAATCATTTTTTTGCTTGAGTTCACAGTTTTATTTTTTATGTAGGAAAATGATTGCAAATATAATTCCCTTCAAAAGTCTTCCAAATTAATGTAAGTTACTTATACCGAACTTAAGATGATTCGACTAAATTAAAAATTTGACTGACTAGGTTAATTAAGACTGCATGGAAGATAATTCGAAAGTATTTGGATTAATATTTGCGGCTGAATTTAAGTTAACTGAACTAAATTTAAGTTGCTTTAATCAAATTAAAGTTATTTGTACTAAATCTAGGGTAATCCTACTTAATTCGAGTTATTTTGTCAAAATTTAAGATTACTCGACAATTTTAGTTTCAAAGACTGAATTTATAGTCCGACTATCTTTAACTGTAAGTTAATTTCGAATAAGTTAAGAATAGTTCTGCAGATTTGAAATTATTTTTTGTTTCTGAATTTAAGTAACTTTAAAAAAATTTGACCGATTTTAAGTTATTGAGAGCAAAACTTGCGGTGATTCGACTAAATGTACAATTTTACTGATAAGGTTAATTAAGACTGCATTTAACATAATTTGACTTATCTCATAATTTGACTGACAATGTTAATTAGGACTGCATTTAACAGAATTCCATAGAATTTGAATTAATATGTGTTGCTGAATTTAAGTTAACTGAACTAAATTTAAGTTGCTTTGATCAAATTAAAGTTATTTGTACTAAATCTAGGGTAATCCTACTTAATTCGAGTTATTTTGTCAAAATTTAAGATTACTCGACAATTTTAGTTTCAAAGACTGAGTTTATAGTCCGACTATCTTTAAGTGTAAGTTAATTTCGAATAAGTTAAGAATAGTTCTGTAGATTTCAAATTATTTTTTGTTTCTGAATTTAAGTAACTTTAAAAAAATTTGACCGATTTTAAGTTATTGAGAGCAAAACTTGCGGTGATTCGACTAAATGTACAATTTTACTGATAAGGTTAATTAAGACTGCATTTAACATAATTTGATTTATCTCATAATTTGACTGATAATGTTAATTAGGACTGCATTTAACAGAATTCCATAGAATTTGAATTAATATTTGTTGCTGAATTTAAGTTGCTTCGACTATATTTAAGTTCTTTGTACTAAATCCAGTTTAATAATATACTAAATTTGAGTAATTTTCTCGAAATTTAAGTCCGACTGACTTTTAATTAATTTCAGCACTTTGAAGATAGTTCTGCAAAATTAAAATTAATATATGATACCGAATTTAAGTTATTTAAACAAAGTTCAAGTAAATTTAACTAAATTTAAAATGATTCGACTAAGTTCTAAATTCGACTGACTGGTTTAATTGAGACTGCATTAAAGATAATTCTGCAGAATTTAAATTAATATTTTTTACTGAATTTAAGTTGATTGAACTTAATTCAAGTTGATTTTAGTACAATTGTATTATTTCAAATAAATTTAAGTTAATTGTACAAAATTTTTGTTATTTTGTTAAAATATAAGATAATTTGACTCAATTTAAGTTTAAATGACTGAATTTATAGTCTGACTAATTTCAAGTTCATTTCGACTACATTTAAGGTGGTTATACAATCTACAAAATTAAAATTAATGTATTTTACTGAATTTAAGTTACCCGAAGAAAATGTAAGTCAATTTGACTGAATTTAAGTTATTTAGACCGAATCTTGATTAATGTCTGTTACTCTTTTTAAGTTTATTTTAATAAATTTAAGTTGATAATACTAGATTTAAGTTATTTAGACCGAAATTAATATAATTATACAGAATGTAAGTTATTTTGAAAAATTCAAATTATTTCAATTAAATTCTCATTGTTTTAAATAAATGTTTATGATCTTGCAAAACAAACTTTTATTATAATTTTATTTAAACTTTTTTAAGTAATTTTTAAATTCAAGAGAAGTTGAACTATCAAATTAGGAACAAAAAAAGAAAGAAAGGCCGAATGAATAGCAATTAAGCTAAGAAAGAATCCTTTTTGTAACTTCGAAGCCTGAGGATAGAACTTTTTCTTTTCGAAAGACAATTAAAGCTTGCCGGCTCCTCGAGATTTCTCGCGCTTTAATGAAGAACTCTTCAGACCCAGTCGCGCGTTCAGTTGTCCCACTTTTTCAACCACTAAAACCGCTTCTTAAGGCTTTTTATATTTCTTTTCAAAATATTATATTCACTAGGGTGGCCAATAATGCATTGGAATTTTTTTTTTGTTTGACTTTTCATGCTTAGAGACTGTGCATAAATTACTTAAAGAATTTTGGGCAAGGGGGGGCAGGTGTAAAAGATTTTTCTACATTTTCTTAAATGATGGGAAAGACACGTGCTCAAAATCATTTTTACGTAAGAATTTTGAAGTCTGTGAATAACTGAAACAGAAAAGATTAAAAATTTAGTAGAAAAAAAATATTCAATGCAGGAAATATTCAGCAAATATACAGCAATTTTTTTTTCTTGAAAGTTAACTATTTCATTTTTGTTAGAAAATATATATTTTTTTTAGTGGAAACTTTAACCATTTGATTGGAAATGTATGTATTTTGTTAAAAACTCCTGCTTTTTGGTTGAAAATTAATCTTCTAGGTTGAAAATTTCAACTGTTTGGTATTTAATTTATGTATTTTGTTCACAACATTTTTTGTAGAAAATCAATTTTTTTGGATAAAATGAAATTGTAAGGTTAAAAATAAACTTTTATGTTTAAAATTAAACTATTTAAGTATGGAATCGATTAAAGTTTATTTGTTGGAAATTTGTCTTGTTTGATTAAATTAAACTGTTTTTAATTTATAAAAAAATATTTTGATTTTCATTTTTTAAAAGACAACTAATCCTCTTGGCTGAAAAATTTTTTACATATTTGGTTGAAAATTTACATTTTTTGTCAGAAATTGAATCTGTTTGGTTGAAAATTAATTTTTTCAATTGGAAAATTCACAATTCCATTTTTGTTAGAATTTTTATTTATTTTTTAATCTTTAACTTACTTGTTTGGAAATTTCTGAATTTTGTTAAATAGCTTTTTTGTTGCAGAAAATCATTTTTTTGGGTGAAAAATGGAACTGTTTGGTTAAAAATTCAGCTATTAGTTAAAATTTTCTGTAAATTATTAAAAACTTATAGCTTTCAGTAGATTGAAATCTTTGCTAGTCAAAAAGGCTGGAAAATTCAACAATTTAGTAAAAAATGTAAATGTTTGATAGAAAATTTAACTGTTTTGTAGGAAATTAGTTTTTTGAATGAATAATTTAGTTTAAAATGTATATAAATTATTAAAAACTCGTCTCTTTTAGTGGTAAATTAATTTTCTATATTGAACATTTTTCTTGTAAAAAAAACTGGAAAATTGAACAATTTAGTAAAAAATTTAACTATTTGATAGAAAATGCAACTGTTATGTAGAAAAATAGTTCTTTTTGCTGTTAGTGAATTTTTTGTTACAAAAATTCAACTGTTGCCTTTTTCGTTGAAAGTTTATATTTTTTAGTTTAAAAAATCATCTATTTGGTTTAAAATTTATGTAAATTGCTAAAAATTCGTATTTTTATAATAGAAAATTAATCTTCCTGGTTAAACATTTTTCCACCTAACAAGGCTGGAAATTTCAACATTTTAGTAAAAAAATCAAATATTTGGTGCAAAATTCAACTACTTTACTGAAAATTTACTTTTGTACTCTTGAAATTAATTTTTTTAATGAAAATTTGAGAATTTGGTTAAGAATTCTACTGTTTGGATAAAAATGACCTTTTTATTAAAAATTTATATTTTTGGACAGAAAGTTTAATTCTTTCGTTGAAAAATCCTCTTTTTAATTAAAAAATGTCATCTTTTTTGGTTAAAGAAATGCGTAAATTTATAAGAAAAGTAAGATTTTACTAAACTAATTTGAACTAAAATAATGAATCATTATAAAAAAAGAATTTTTAACCTAATAGTTGCATTTTCAACCATACAGATGAATTTTCAACCAAGAAGGTTAGTTCATCAAAAAAGGTAACATTTTGATAAAAAATAAAATAGTTACATTTCCAGTTAAAACAATTTATTTTCAATAAAATAATAATTTTTAAACAAGGATATGAATTTACTACCAAAAAGATTAATTCTCTATTAAAATAGATTCATTTTTAACAAAATATATCAATTTTCAACCAAGTTCAGATTTTTTAAAGGAATTTTCAACTAAATAGCTAATTTTTCAACTGAAGAAGATAAATGTTAAACTAAACATGGAATAGTTCAACTGAAAATAATCTGAAAATTTTAAAAAGTGTAAGTAAATGAAAAAAATGGTGTCATTTATAATGAATTTATACTAGAATGCCGATTTAGTAACAGTGTGAAGAGTTGCCTGCAATAGCCTTGGTACTAAATCGGGGGGATCGAGACGTAAAAAGTCAGGACTGCCTGAATCGTTTCCAATTGGAATGCATAATATTGCGCAATATACTCGGCTGAGTACTCGCGCACTGCGGTTCTTCCGAAGCGAGAGTCGAAACCGTCTTTTGCCCTGCCCCCTGAGAAACTGTGTGGACCAGCAGCTCCAGGAATTAAAAAATCTGGGGGGATATACAACATTTTTAATTCATAGAATATTTTCTGTATAATGATCTGGTTACATGAAATGGAAGTTGCTTTACTTTCGATGAAGTATTTATTATCTTCTCGCAAACGCTCTTTTATTTTCAATTATCGATTTTCGTATTACAGTTTGCTCTACTTTTTTAATACCTTTCTCGTCTATAAAAGTTCGACCTGCGCTTACAATATAAAGTTTTAAATCAAGTTTTCAAGATTGATAGTTGAAATAACAGGTTTAACTTTAAGACCTTTAGGAGAGTTTATCGGTACTCTTATTGTTGGAATATGTAACTATTTTTTGCAACTAATCTTTAAGAAGCATTGTTATTTTTTCAAATTAGAGAAATAGGGTTACTTTCTGACTAAAGTAATTCAAATTCAATATGGAAAGTGAATCAAAAATGGAATAGTTAAATTGTCAGTTTCGAAAATTAATTCTCAACAACAAAAAATAAAATTAACTTTCTATACAGAAAGGCCGAACTTCATCAAAATATAAAATCATTAACCAAAAAGATGCATGATTTACCATACAATTACATTTTCAACCCAAAAATACAAATTTCTAACAAAAAAGTTCGATTCTGAAAAAATCGTTTTAACTTCTATCAAATTATTGAATTTTCAATCCAAAAGTAATTATTTTCAACAAAAAAGTGAATTCCCGAACAAAAAATATGAATTTTCAATCGAAAGCAACAAACTTTGTACAAAATAGTTGACTTTTAAACCAAAAAGATCAATTTTCCACTAAAAGGAAAATTTTTTACAACATAAATTGATATTGAATAAAATAATTGAGGTTTAGGCTAACGAAGATCATTTATAAACAAAAAATGGAATGGTTACATTTTTAGATAAAACAGCCTATTAGATAAAAAAAATTGTTTAGAAAAGAAATTTAATTCAGAACAATTTGGATTGAACCGAAAGTTGAATTTTCAACCAAATTGTTAATTCCTTGACCAAATTGAACATTTAAAAAAAATCTGACCAAAAAGACCAAATTTAAACAAAAGACAACAATTTTTAACCAAAAAAAATTAATTTTTTACTAGTTGTATTCAAGAAAAGAAGATCAAATTTGTAACAAAATAATTGAATCTTCAATCAAAAATATTAATTTTCAATAAAGAACATTAACTTGCTACACAAAAATACAATATTTCAAAAAAATATAAAAATCTTAAACTAGACATTTGCATTTTTCATCTAAAGAGAAGAATTTTCGAACCAAAAAGACTAATTTTCTACCAAACAATTACATTTTAAATTCGAAAATACTAATTTGTATTTAATAGGTTAATTTTTAAACGTGTAGTTTAATTTTTTCCAAATTATTAAATTTTTAAGTAAAAAAGAGAAACTTTCTACAAAAACAGTTGAATTTTTAACCCTGGAATAATGAATTCTCATGAGGCAGTTGATTTTCAATTAGGAAATGTACATTTTCGACTAAAAAGTATAAGTTTTCTAACACAAATGGAATAAATTCTCATTTTAAAACCATAATTGTCAAAATCGAAGAAAAAACGAATTTTCAGCTAGTTCTACTGATTCAAGGAAGATGCAATTTTTTAACTATTTAAATTCACATCTAAAAAATTTAATTTTCAACAAAGGATCTCAATTTTCAACTCAAAAAGACGAATTTTCAACAAAATATGTGGATTTTCTACCAAATAGTTGAATTTTTTAGTCAGAAGGACGAATTTTATACTAAACAGTGACCTCTTATACCCGAATGGATCTATTCTCAACGAGCAAGTTAATGTTCAATCAATCACGATGAATTTTTAACGAAACAGTTCAATTTTCAACCAAAAATATGAGTTTTTCCTACGAAACACTTTGAATTTTCAATGCGAAAATGTTAATTTTCAACAAAAAAGTTAAATTTCCACCAAATAGTTAAATTCTCTGTAAAAATTGTTGATTTTTTTACTAAAAAGATTAATTTTAATCCAAACAAATTGAGTTTCAACAAAAAGACATAACAATCTTACAGAATATACAAAATTGCAACTAAGTAGATGAATTTCTTACCAGAAGAGAAATTTTCAAACCAATAAGACGAACTTTCTACAAAAAAATTAAATTTTAACCCGAAAATATTAATTTTTATCAAATAAATTTAATTTTTAAAGAAATAGTCTAAGTTTCTACCAATGTATTGAATTTTTAAAATAAAAGATAAATTTTCCAAAAAACAATTGCATTTTAAACTATTTTAAAACTATTTTTTGTATCAAATTAATGTAATTTGTAATAATAAATAGTTGAATTTAATCAAAAAAAGACGATGTTTGAACAAAATGCATAAATTTTGCCCAAAAAAAAATCAATTTGTAATTAAAAATATAAATTTTCAACCAACAAAACAAAATTTGGTACCAAATTTTTCAAGTTTCAACCAAATAGATGAATTTTAAACTATCTAAAAAGATGAATAATAAAAAAATGGATTTTCAGCAAATTATTGCAACTTGTAATCAAGTAGTTGCATTAAACCATAAAATACGAATGTTTAAAACTTGCTGTTATTATGAACAAATTTTGTTAGGACTGGAAACCTCAATTCCATGAGAACATTCTGAAGAAAAATCCTGTTAAATAAAACAAGAATCCAATGACCAAATTTGGACCACAACGAATAAACAAAAACCAAAAAATACTATTGTAATCTGGAAAAAAAACAAAAAACAAATAAAATTTTCAGACAAAAATAAAGAAGAGGAAAGAAAAATGACTCTTTTTTATTTTTGTCTGAAAATTTTATTTGTTTTTATGTTTTTTTCAAATTACAATAGTATTTTTTGGTTTTTGTTTATTCGTTGTCGTCCAAATTTGGTCGTTGGATTCTTGTCTTATTTAACAGGATTTCGCATCAATTTGATTATTGGACGTTAAATAAGATCTTTAATTTGGATTCTGGTCTAATTTAAATTTCTTAAATTTTGATTCTGAAGAAGTTATAGACAGTGAGTAACTAATCTTTAAGAATGATTATTTTTCCAAAATAAAAATATTGTGTTCCGATTAAATTATTTTAAAATTCAATGGAGAAAGTAAACAATGAGGAGATTGGACAAAAAATGTATACAAAATTGCTGTTATTATTAAAAAATTGTTCGAAGCTTAAGCACATAAATGCCATAAGAACACTGAAGAACTTGTATACAGTGAGTAACTAGTCTTTGAGAAGCATTGTTACTTTTTTCAGATCAGAGAAAAAATATTTTTTCCAGACGAAAGTAATTCAAAATACAACGCGGAAGGTAAACAACAAATGAATAAAAAATTACTTAATTATTAACAAATTATTTGAATTAGAAACCTAAATTCTATAAGAACATTCGGAAGACATAGTAGAAAGTAAGCAAAACTAATCTTTAAGAAGCATTATTATTCTTCCGGAATAGATAAAAAATGTTTTTTTCTAAGATAATTTAAAATTCTATACTGAAAAATTTCCGTTCTTATGAATTGTTTGAGGATTGGAAACCTAAACTACATAGTATTCTGACGAATTTGTAAAAAAAGAGCAACTAATCTTTGAAAGACATTCTTATTCTTCCTGATTAGAGAAATTAACATTTTTTGTACTAAGTAATTCAAAATTCAATCGTAGATTGGACGAAAAATGTATACAAAATTGCTGTTATTACGAACAAATTGTTTGGAATTCTAAATTCCATAAGAACATGCTGATGAACTAGTAGCAAGTGAGCAACTAATCTTTAAGAAGCATTTGTTATTTCTTTATATTAGAGAAACCAGAATGTTTTTTTCAACAAAAATAATTTTTAATGCCATACAGAATGTGAATAAAACATGGTTGTTATTGTGAAGAAATAGGTTGAGGGTTGGGAATCCAAATTCCATAAGAAAATTCTGAACCGTGACTTATAGAAAATAAGCAACTAATCTTTAAGAAGCATTGTTGATTTTTCAGATTAGAGAAGCAATAATTTTTGTCGAAAGTAATTTAAAATTCAGCAGGGAGTGGGCATAAAAATTACAATACAGCAAATTCATCAAAAACTGCAGTTATGATTAAAAAATTACTAGAGGGCTGGAAACCAAAATTCCATAAGAACATTCTTCTGTCCGCTTTGTGGGCACATTCTTGTGGCGCGCTGCGCGCGTGGCTTGGACATTTGAGAGCTCGGATATTTATTCTTTGCATTTGGAATGCTTGAAAAAAACTTTATCAAGAAGATCTCTTTCAGATAGCAATATTTATATGCGTCTTCTTATTCTGAATTGTCTACTTAATTAAGTATAGTCAAAGATTAAGTTTCTCAAAGCTCTGTAGGCTTTGAGGTACACATTCTCATCGTGACACTCGCGCTGCGCGCTCGATTTCCGACAGACATTTGTAAACAGGTTTTGTTGCATTTTTTTCTCGTAATTTTCTTCATTTTTCCACACATTTTTAATTTTTATTTTTTTTCAACGTTATTTTTCACGAATAAAACAAAAAGTACGCGTCCTATCAAGAAATGATTCTTAACGAAATTGTAGATTTTTTTTGGGATAACAATTTTTTTTAATTCATCTTTTTTCGTATCCTACATAGTTTGTCCACAAAATGGAAATTTTCATTTTTCATTATTTTTTGTGCAATAAAAATGTGAATTTTCGATTTTTGAAGAAAATCCAAAAATTTGTTACGTTAATCTTGTAGGGCGTTTAAAAGGAAATGTTTTTCTTCTCTTAACTTTTTTTCATATCGTGCGTTTTTTGCCTTAAAGTTTTGATTTTCGGTTGATTTAAAAAATTTCGAAAACGTTATAACTCTGATAATGTCTCAAAAATTTTCAAAATACGCTCACTTTTTGAATTTTTATCAAAAATGGCTAGTTCACGAACTGGTCCTTTCTTTTAGAACCTAAAAAAAGTGTGCCAAAGATGGATTTAATTCGTTGATTTTTTCGAAAGTTACCGTGTTTACGGACGGACGGTCGGACGGACGGACAGACAGACAGACAGACGCTATCGGAAAATTCTTATTCTAATAATTTCTCAATCATAAATGAAGAGAATGTAAAAACATGTATTTATGGAAAATCGTAGAAAAAAAGTTTTCAACAAATAATTTGTTGATAACAATTTTTTTGTATATTGTCTAATATTGGAATATCTTTAACTAATACTATTTTATGTAACTTAAGCTATTTCAACTATTTTCCTTTTATTGACGAGCACCGGGAATTTCAAATAGAAAAAAGGCCATTTTTTCATCATATTTGTTTATTTATAAGAAAAATGGAAAATTCAATTAAAAAATCACTTAGAAATCTCATTAAATTTTTTTCCAAATTTTTTTTGTCGAAATCGGTGAAGGTTTGTGGTCTGTACGTTATTCTGAACCAAACAAGTCATTTTTCTTCCCAAGATGCGTTATTTGGCTTAAAATGTTCTTTTTACTGTGTTTTTTGGAATTTTGCAAATGATATAGCTGTGGTAAATTTTGCTTTTATCAAAAAAAAGTCATTAGGATAAATGGTTTGCCTTTTCGAATACTATAAACATCCGTAAAGAAAAATGTTTAATTTTGAAAAAAAGTGGTCTCCAAAATATTCAAAGTGTGCTAACTTTTTGAATATTTATCCAAAATGGCTGTCTAACGAACTCGACTTTCATTTGAAGATAGTAAAAGAATTTACCAAAGGAAAATCCAATCAGTCAATTATTTTGAAAGTTATCGTGCTGACAAAAAAACCATCCACGGACGGACAGACACATTGGTAAAAACCTGTTTTTCGGATTCAGGGGGTCTCAAAACGTGGACATTTGACGAAAACGGGGGAGGAGGAGAGGTCAAATTTTACACAAATCTAATACCTTCTCTTGATGAGAATGTATGAATTAATTAATTTGTCATGAATAATGTTTCGGTAATTCTGTTTTTTGTTCGAATCGTGAAAAATAGCATTAAGAACATTTTAAAAAAAGTAAATTTTTTGAAAACCCACACATAAGACAAATAAGAGAATTAAAAAACATTAGTTGTAATGAGAATGTGCCCACTCAGCGGGCTGATTCTTTTATTGTTAATATCGTTTTTCACAATCAAAACACAAAATAAGCATGCTATCAAAAAGTGATTCAAATCAAATTTGTAGATTTTTTAAAAATTCAGAACTTTTGTCTAGCCATATTTTCACCTATTTTGCACAGTTTAACTGCAAAATGTAATTTTTGATTTTCCATTATTTTTTTATGCCGTCAAAATTTGAATTTTCGATTTTTCAGAAAAATTCAAAAAGTTGTTAAAACAGTCTTGTAGGGAATTAGAAAAGAAATATTTTTCTTCTCTTGACTTTCTTCCATTTCGTGCGTTATTTGGCTGAAAAGGTCGATTTTCAAGTGTTTTTTTAAATTTTGTAAATGCCATAACTCTGGTAAATTTTGGTTTCATAGAAAAAAGTCGTAAGGATAAATTGTTCGTCTGACTGAATACTATGAACATCCGTACAGACGATGTTTGAATTTCGAAAAAAGCGGTCTTAAAAATTTTCAAAATATGCTCACTTTTTGAATTTTCACCCAAAGTGGTTGGCACACACACAGAGAGACATGTAAAAAAAGAAAGTAAGCAACTAATCTTTTAAAAACATTGTTCTTATTCCATATTAGAAACTAAATCGTTAAGTTTTAATAAAGTACTTTAAAATTAAATACATAAAGTGAGCAACAAATACTTTAAAAATTGCTGTTCTTGTGAACATATTTTCTTAGGTTTGGAAACCCAAATTCCACAAGAACATTCTGATGAACTAATCTTTGGGAATCATTATTATTTTTCCATTATATAACAACAAGAATGTTCTTTTTGAATAAAATAATTAAAAATTAAATACCGAATGTAAACAAAAAAAAGTATTAACCATTTTCGTTATTATGAATAAATTGTTTACTAATCGAAAACCTAAATTCCATAAGAAAATTCAGAAGAACTTGTAGGAAGTGAGCAAATCTAATATTTAATAAGCATTGTTATTTATTATTTTTATTTATCACACAATTTTTTGAGAACTTCCAACTTAAATTCCATAAGATAATTCTGAAGAACTTGTAGAAAGTGATCTTAAATTGGGTTTTAAACTTCAAAACTTGTTTGATGTTTCGAATAATACCACGTGAGATGGGTCGAACTAAGGGTTCTTTTTCAAGACGCAGAATAAATTTCATCATCTTAGGGTTGTTTGGAGAAACTTACGAAACGAATTTTAAATCGAGTTTTGGATTTGAAAAATTGTCCCTATATGTTATGGGCATCATATGACAGGGGTCGCATTTATGAAACTGAGAAATCTTCTTCAAAGTGGTGAATAAATTCCAGCTCTGACACTGTTGAAGGTGCCATAACTAATAGATGAATAAAAATGAAAATATTTTTGCGGAATGAAAGGATTACTGTTCTATCTCCTTCAAAAATATCCTCATTAAATTACCTCTCAAATGTCTTATTTCTTCTTCAATTTATAATCATCTTCTTTTAATGATTGCTCTTTACCATCTTAAAAAGGCTCTTTTTTATTTTAGCACACCCCTTTATAAATAAACTCTGCAGTTTAATAAGTTTCAAAATTACTGTCATATTTCAAACTCAACCGTTTTTTCTCTATTCCCCTTGCTTGAAGAGTTCCTCTTTTTCTCGTTATTTCAAGAAACTTCCTATCTTTTCTTGAATAAGAAGTCTTCTATTATATCAAGAATTGAAATGATATTATTAGCCATATCCAATAAAAAAACCTTATTTTATGAAAAAGATTCAGATTTACGAAAAATATTCATCGTTGTTAGTAAATGTTTTTGTACTTGAATTTTTTCTTATTTTTACTTCTTACCAATGTCTTTAAATGGTGGTTGAATTTGAATAAATCATGGCTTATTATTTCGGGGAAACATTCCATACAACTCTACTGTTTCCAGACTTTGAAAAAAAGGAAATAATTTCCAAATATAGTTTTTAAGATTTTGTTAATTAAACATTTTTTCTGTATTTGAAATTATAGCATCTGTGATATTATTTGGATTTTTGACATCATAGACAAACTACTTATTTCAGATATCTGATTTTTAGCATATCAACTACCTTAAATGGATTCTGCATTAATAGAACCCAATAAGAAAATCTAAATATTTTTGGTTCAGAAGAATTATTTTTGGTCGAAAAAGTCCAATATTACATTTTTCGCTCGGAGTTCATCTCGTTTGATTAAAAAATCTACTATTTAGTTGAAAATTAAATTTTTTGTTTAAAATTCAACTATTTTGTTAAAAATTCTTTCTTTTGGATTTGAAATTCAGTAAATTGATAGTAAATACAAGTATTTGGAGAAAAAACTAACTTTCATGTTGAAAATTCTTCCTTTGGATTTAAAATTCAATAAATTGATACTAATTTTGAAGTATTTGTTGAAAAATTACCTTTCATGTTCAAAATTCGTTTTTGGGGTTGAAAATTTAATTGTTCGGTAGAAAATTCGTCTTTTCGGTTTGAAAATTTACCTATTATGGTAAAAAATAAAACTGGTTGAAGATTATTGTATTTTGTGGAAATTTCGTTATTTTTGGTAAAAACTTATTGTTATTCGTTAAACTTTATCAAATTATTATCTTCATCTAAAATTTATTTTTTTGGTTAAGGATTCAACTATATATTGTTGAAAATTCGTCCTTTAGTGAAAATTAATTTGTTGTTTAAAAATGTTAGTGTTTTGTTAGAAATTGGAGATTCTGTATTGTAAATTCATCTAAATTCATTCACCGTTTTGGTAGAAAATTCGACTGTTTTGTGGAAAATTAGTCTTTTTAACTTAATTTGATAGAAAATTCATATTTTCGTTGAAAATTCGTCTTTTGTGTAGCAAATTAATTTTTATTGTTGGGAATTTAATTTTTAGTAGCGGTCTCAACTATTTTCTTAAAAAATCGAATTCAACTTGTTGAAAACTCGTTTTTTGTTGTTGTTGAACATCATTGTTTCAAACTGAGAATTTGAATATGTCATTTTTTATTAAAAATTCAGCCTTTTTACAATTTTTTGCAATTTTTTGGTTAGAATCTTTGTACTTTATATAAATGTTATATTTTTGGATAGAAATTTATTTATTTTTTATTGAAAATTAGTTTTTTTGTTTTGGGATATTGTTTTGGGATATTTGTTAAATATTCGTCTTTTTGGTTCAAAAATTAATTTACTTTTGTAAAAAAAATACAACTGTTTGGTTGAAGATTCTTGTATTTTGTTGAAATTTTATCATTTTTTGGTCGAAAGTTAATGCGGTTTATTCAAAATTTAACTCTCTGGCTAAAGATTTAATTATTTTGTTAAAAAGTCTTTTTTTTTGGTTGAATTCAACTGTTAAAAAATTTACCTTTGTGGATCAGGATTCAACAATTTTTTTCCAACATCGAACTGTGTTTTTGAAAATTCGTCCAACTTTTCGGTTGAAGATACTTGAATTTTGTTAAAATTCGGTTTTTTTGGGTGGAAAGTTAATGCTCTTCGTTGGAAATTGAGCTTATTTTCAAAGATTCCATTTTTTATTAAATTCGTTTTTTCATGTCGAATTTAAGGTAAAAATTCATTTTTCTTTATTTCGAAAGAAATTTTTAAAAATAAATAATTGACTATTCTATTTTCGGTTAAAACTTTTTTTATTGCGATTTCAAGTATTTGGATAAAAATTCATATATTTTGATGAAAATTCATTCTTTTGAATAGAAAACCACATGATTCCGTAGAAAATTAAATTATTCGTTCCGAAAGGAATTTTTTGTTGAAAAATCCTATGGTCGGGTTGAAAATGTCATTTTTTGTTAGAAAATTTGTCTTTTTGGTTCAAAAATTCATCTTTTTTATTTAAAAAAATACAACTGTTTCGTTTAAGATTCTTTTATTTTGTTGAAATTCTGTGTTTTTAGGTGGAAAGTTAATGCTCTACGTTTTAAAAATAATATTTTTAGTTGAAGATTCAATTTTTTTTAATTCATCTTTTTACGTTGAATTTATTAAGGTGAAAATTCATTTTTCTTTATTTCGAAAGCGATATTTTAAAATAAATATTTAATTATTCCATTTTTTGTGAAAAAACTTTTTTATTGGAAATTAAATTATTCAATTATAGTATTTTATTGAAAGTTCGTCCTTTTGGATGGAAAATTAAATAATTCAGTAGAAAATAAAACTATTTGTTCAGAAGGGAATTTTTTGTTAAAAAATTTCTATGTCGGGTTGAAAATCTGATTTCTTGGTAGAAAATTCGTCTTCTTGGTTTAAAAATTTAGCTATTTCTTGTACAAAATTTAATTTTCTTTGTTGGAAATTAATTTCTTTGTTGAAGATTAAATTATTTTCTTAAATTTAAAAAAAATTTATTTAACAAAAATGCATTATTGTTTATTTGAAAAGGAATTTTAAAAATAAATATTTCATTTTTGGTTCCAATTTACCTTTGAAAATTGAAAAATGAACTGTTTGGATGAGAGTTCGTGTACTTTTTGAAATGTTCTCCTTTTGGAATAAAAATTAAATAATTCAGTAGGAAATTATACTATTTGTATAGAAATTAATTTTTTTAATTCATATTTTTGCGTTGAAAATGTAATTTTTTGTTAGAAAAATTGTCTTTTTGGTTCAAAAATTCATCATTTTTGTTTAAAAAAATACAACTGTTTGGTTGAAGATTCTTTTATTTTGTTAAAATTCTATGTTTTTAGGTGGAAAGTTAATGTTCTACGTTGGGAATTAATCTTTTTAGTTGAACATTCAATTTTTTTGAATTCATCTTTTCACTTTGAATTTTTTAAGTTGTAAATTTATTTTTCTTTATTTCAAAAGTGATATTTTTAAATGAATATTTAATCATTCCATTTTTAGTGAAAAAACTTTTTTTTGATTGAAAATTAAATAATTCAGTACAAAATGAAACTATTTGATCAGAAGGGAATTTTTTGTTAAAAATTCTTAATCTCGGGTTGAAAATGTAATTTCTTGGTAGAAAATTCGTCTTCTTGGTTTGAAAATGTATCTATTTTCGGTAGAAAGTTATTCTTCTTGGTTGTTAATTTTTGTTGTTGTTGAAGATTCAACTATTATCTTCAAAATTCATCGATTTTTTTAAAAAAATTTATTTAAAAAGTGATTATTGTTTATTTGAAAAGTAATTTTTTAAAATTTAATTATTTTATTTTTGTTTAAAACTTATCTTTTTTAATTGAAAATCAAGTATTTGAATGGAAATTCGTGTACTTTTTGAAAATTTCGCCATTTGGAATGAAAATTAAATAATTCAGTAGAAAATGAAACTGTATAGAAATTAATTTTATTGTTGAAAATTTGTATCTTAGCGTTGTAATTGGTTAAAATTGTGTCTTTTTGGGTCGATGGTTAATGCTACTTGTCAGAAATTAATCTTTTCGTTTGAAGATACAATTATTTCCTTAAAAAATCGTCTTTTCACGTTTAGTTTAGTTAGTTGAGAATTCATTTGTCTTTATTTGAAAAGTAATTTTTCCAAATAAATATTGAACTATTTGTATTAAAATTTATATACTCATTAAAAATTCATCTTTGAATGGAAATTGAATATCCTGCGTTAAAAATTAAACTTTTTTAATGATAAATGAACTGTCTTCTAAACAATTCGTCGCATAGCCCGATTCTCCCCTACGCCGGAACAGAGGAAACTTTTCTAAGCCGAGAATAAAGCCTGACAAGTTTATCCTGCATCAAATTGAATTTTTCTTCAGAGTTCTGTATGCGAGTATACTTTTTTTTGAAAAGACGTCCAGTGAGCTCAAGTTGTTTGGCGACTTTGAGAAGTTTCATTAGGCTCTAACGACGTCAGCTAGTGAGTGCGAGATAGGGCGCGAGTCAGATGAGTCGCATTACGCCCGTCCCGGTCCGACCCGGGCCGGCTTTGCATGTCTAGCCCGGTTGATGAGTCTCGGACGTCCCTAATACACTCCTGGGTGGGTAGGTTTCATATAAACACATAAGTTACCTATCTATGTATTGCATTTTACAAGAAAATCCTAGAGAGCAGAGGAGATGAGACGCCACTCTAATGACTTTCCACTTCAATGAAAGTCCATGTATTCGCCCGTATATTTCAAGACTCGTTTATGAAGCAGCAAGGCCTGCAAGATAGCTTTTATTCACTTTGACGGCAACGACTCTGATTGCTCGTTACATTCCATAAGAATTCCAGGAATCGATCTTTTTTAGAAACCCTGTTAGGGGCCGTACTTAAATTACGTAACAGCTCAAATAGGGAGGGGGACAGTTTGTAAATTATTTTTGCAAGCTCGCAAAAAGTTGCCTCCGAAGATTATATTTTGAGTTATCAATTTTATTATTTAAAGGAATCTGTATTATCATTAGAGATTAACAGAACTTCTTAACGTCTTTTCAGACTAGATGGAGCTATAAATTTAAAAAATTTTAATCACATTTTTTCTGAAAAAAGATCTCATTCTCTCCATTGGGAATCGAACCACAGAACTTCCGATTGCTGGTCGGAGAGAACGAAAGAAGAATCCTTTTCCATAAATACAGGCATTATTTTGCCAGGTGTTACTTATTAAAATTTTTGAAGGAATCTGTGTTATCATCAGAGAATAACAGAAATGCTTAATGTCTTTTCAGACTAGATAGGGCTATTATTTGGTTAAAAATTTAACAACTTTTTTAAAAGACATCCTTTTTGGTTGGAAATTCAACTGTTTCGTTAAAAATTTGTCTTCTTGGGTTAAGAATACAGATCTTTTCGTACAACATTAACCGTTGTTTAGAATTCATATTTTCTTCCTGACAAGTGAACTGAAATGTTTTTTTTTGTGAAAACTATTTTTTTCTGAAAATTTGTCTTTTTGATTTAAAAGTTCATCTTTTTTAGTATAAATATTGCATCTTTCTTGGAAAAAATGCAACTGTTTGGTTGAAAATTTAATTATTTCCTAAAAAATTTACATGTTGTTTAAGATTCCTATTTTTTTGTTCAAAAGTTAATTCAAATCTTTTTAGGTGAAAATTCAACTCTTTTTCTGAAAACTTGATTTAATTTAAAAATCCAACTGTTTTAGTGAAATTTTCCTTTTTCTTGAACAAAAATGCAACTGTTTCATTGTTGTTGTGATTTAACAATCTTGTTAAAAAAGCATGCTCTTTGTTCAAAAATTCTACTTTTTAACAGAAAATTAACTTATTGTTTAAAATTCCTATTTTGGAGTTGGAATATGAATTGGAATCTCCTTTGGATACAAATTGAACTATTTTTAAAGCTTTTTTTAAATCATCTGTTTTAGACAAAATTTAATCTTTCTTGAATGAAAATGCAACAATTTTTCTGAAAAATCATACTTTTTTGTTGAAAATTCTTATGCTTTGTTGAAAATTTACCTATTTCGTAGATAATTGACTTTTTGTTTGAATTTAATATTTTGATGGTGAAAAGAGAACTGAAATCTTTTCAGAATGAAAATTCAACTTTTGTTTTTATTTATTTTTTATTAAAAATTCATTTTTTTAAGAAAAAGTTTATCTGTCTTGGATAAAAATACAAATGTTTAGTTAAAAATTATATTATGTTGTTAAAAAATCATACTTTTTATTTGAAAATTCTACTGTTTTAGTACAAATTTCATATTTCTTTGTTAAAAATGAAACTATTTGGCAGATAAATCAACAATGTTTTCAAAAATTCATTCTTTTTGGTTTAAAAAATTGTTTTTTGGATTGAAAATTCAATTTTTTTTGTAGAAACTTATTTTTTGTTAAAAATTCATGTTTTGATTTTGAAAAGTAAACTGGAATCTTAGTTTGATGAAAATTCAACTATTTTCTTGAAATTAAAAAAAAAATAAAAGTTCATTTGGTTTAAGAGAAATTTCATCTTTTTTTGATAAAAATGAAACTATTCTTTAATTCACGATGCAAATATTTCATTGAAAATCCGCATACAGTTTTGTTAAAAATAGTTTTTGTTGTTGTTGTACAGCATTCATCATTTCAATTTAACATTAATTTCTTTGGTTTTAATATGAGCTATTTTAATAAAAACTTGTTTTTTATTTTGCTGAAAAATTATATTTTTTAGTTTAAAAATTTCCTAGCAAACAAATTTTCAACCCGAAAATGCAAATTTTCAACAAAAAACTTATTTTAAAACACAATTGGTTTGATTTTCTACGGAATAATCTAATTTTCCATCCAAAAGTACTATTTTTAACAGAAACGTTGAATTTTAACTAAAAAAATTATATTAACAAAAATAGTTCAATCAAACCAAATGAAAAAAAGATACAAAACCAAAAAGATACATTTCCAACTAGTTGAATTCCACCAAAAAAAGTTTTGATCCATAAAGATGAATTTTCTATCAAGCAATTAACTTTTCTACCCAAAAGTACGAATTTTCAACAAAAAAGTTTAACTTCTAAACAAATAGTTTAATTTTTCACGAAATTTATTAAATGTTTCATAAAAAATCTAATTTTCAACAAAAAGATGAATATAAATATAATATAAATTTTTAACCGTTAAATTTGTAGTATAAGAAATAATTTTTTAACTAGACAAAATCAATTTTTGACAAAAAAATTAAATTTGTACCCAAGAAGACTAAATTTTAACAAATAACAAGATACTTCAACCAAACAGTTGCATTATTTACCAAAAGATATGAATTTTTAATCAAAAAGACAAATTATGAACGAAAAAGTTAAATTTTTAACCAAAAAGATATATTTTCCACTAAAACATACATTTTTAATAAATTACATACATTATCATCCAAATAGTTGAGTTTTTAGCTAACGAAAATAAGTTGTAAACCAAAAATGAAAAAGTTAAAAGTTTTGTTTAAAATATTACTTTTCAACTAAAAAAAGTATTTTCAGCTAGTTTAATTCAACGAAAAAAGTCGAATTTTTAACCAAATAGTTGAATTGTTATTTAAAAAAATCAGTTTTCAACTAAAACTGGAATAGTTGAAATCTCAGATTAAAAAATTAATTTTTATTTGAAAATTTTGTTTTTAACTAAAAAGAATAACAAAATAGTTACATTTTTTACCAAAAAGGTGAATCTTTAAAAAAATGAACAAATTTCTTCAATTTGGAACAAAGTAGTTGAATTTTTAACAACAAAGTATGAATTTTTAATCAAATAATTATATTTTAAAGTAAAAAGATAAATTTTCTACCAAAAAAGCGGATTTTTGACATCAAAGATGAATTTTTAAATAAAGGTTTTTATTTTGAATCAAAAAAGACGAATTTTGCACAAAACATTTGAAATTTCCATAAAAAAGTTAGGTTTTAACAAAATAATTAAATTAAAAAATAAATAGCTCGATTTTTAACCAAATACTCGAATTTTTTATTTAATCATATACAATTTTTACCTTGAGAGATCTATTTTTAAATCAAAAGGACGAATTAATTGAATTTTCAACGCGAAAACTTGAATTTTAAACAAAAAAGTCAATATTCAACCAAATAGTAAAATTATCTGGCATGTAATAGTTGATATTTCGAACACATATGATGATAATTTAAATAAATCTTTTAAGAACAAAATATTTTGTTTTGAAATGGGACATCAGAGCTAATAATTACAATAATTGGAAGTTGTATCTGAGCTGTAGGAGGGTACTGCCGATTCGATCGCCGTCTACCTTTTTGCTTACCCCGCCGACTGTCTAATTTCCCCTCACGCATCTTAGGGACCTCCAGAATACTATCTGCTGCCGCCGACCCTTGGCAGCAGGGGTCCTTTGTAATTAATGCGGAATAAAATATGAAACATGACATTTTGAATTTTGAAATTAGTAATTCAGATATATTTTATTAGAAATCTAGGATTTTTCGCGATTTCAAAGATGTTATTTATCTCAATAAGTTGAAAATTAGAATAAGTGCACTGCTATATATTTTTGTATTGAAGCTATTTGGCATTTTTTTAAGGATGCCACTTTTTGGCCTCAGTTTAAAATATTTGGTTGCAGCAGGCTGGTGGTTCCTCAGCTGCGTGAGGAGATGTGGGGTACTGGAAGTAGAAAAAAACATTTATACAACGAACAGATGGGTATCGCGCGCAATCAGTTGACCTTTTGGCAGTTAACGATGTTATGATTTCTGATGAATTTTCTTATCTAAAATCAGCCCAAATTCAAAATTCGGGTGGTATACTAAAAATTCGTAAATGTATATTTCTAAATTACTAAGTTCAATATTTAAAAATTTTATGTTTCGTATTTTATTCCTTAAAACTACAAAGGACCTAGCTGACAAGGGTCGGTGGCAACAGACTATAGGTCTTTTAGCTGCATTAGGGGATGTCGGATACTGGGATTACAGCAAGCAGGTAGACGGTTATCAAATGGGCATCGCTTTAATTCAGTTAACCTTGTGGCCGTTGAAGAATTGATGAGTTTTGATGAATTTTCTCATAGAAAATCAGTCCAAATTTGATATACGGGGTGGCGTACTAAAAATGCGAAAACTTCTTTCTAAATTAGGAATTTCAAAACTAAAAAATATCATGTTTCATATTTTATTCCTTATTGTGTGAAAAGGACTTCCACTGCTAAGGTTCGGCGGCAACAGACCCGAGGTCTTTCAGCTGCGTGAGAGGACGTTGGGTACTGAGATTAGAACAAACCGGTATATGGCAATAAAATGGGCATCGCCCGCCGTCTGTTTAACTTTTCGCAGTTAACGATTTGATGAATTCTGTTGAATTTTCTGATCTAAAATTAGTCTAAATTCAATATCCGGGGCAGGATACTAAAAATTCGAAAATTTTAATTTAAAAAATTTAAAATGTTATGTTTCGTATTGTATTCCTTATTAAGTTTAAAGAACCTTCGCTGTTAAGGGTCGGCGACAACAGACCAGAAGTCTCTCAGCTGCGTGACGGGATGTTTGATACTGGAAGTGGAACAAACATGTGAACTCTGATCGAATGGGCATCGCCCATTCTTATCTGAAATCAGCCCGAACTCAGTATCCGAGACGGTATAATAAAAATTCTAAAACATCTGTTTTTAGACCACCCTACTCTAGATATATTATTTATAATCTCTCTGACTAATGAACCAAGTTTCCGTATCGTATGCACTTCTGGACCCCAGAAATGTGCAGTTACTAAGGTAGTTATCGAAAGGACAAAAAGTTTCTCTCAATTGGACGACTCTTGGGAACTTTGTGAAAAGCTGGAAACAGATTGCAAGCTACTTCCGTGCTTGCAAACTAGAAGACGAGAGAAGAATCGTGGACGGAATGAGCCTTGTTAGTTTAACATGCAAAATGGCTTAGTACTTTGAACAGGAGTTTTTAATCGGATTGAGCAGAAAGCGGGGAAAAATTAATAGATTAAAAATGGTACCTGAAGCTGCGGAAGTCTACTACAATATACTGTACGAGCGCGAGGAAAACCTATCCGGATAGAAATTAAATTAGGTCTTAGAGTTTGTACCAGTTCGTCAAAAAAATTCTTTAATCTCTCAGATTGAGTGGCTTTTTTCGGCATAAAAGAATATAATGGACTTCAATCGAGATTGATCAGGAAAGCTGAATTCAGCAGGATGCGAATTAATTCAGACTAATTTTAAGTTAATTTGACTGAATTTAAAAAGAATTATACTTAAAATTTGGATGTCTATTTATTCAAGTTTATGTTGGGTAATGGGAGTAGAACAAGCATACCGGCAATCAAACGGGCATCGCCCGTAGTCATAGTAGATTTAATTTGCTCAATTTATTATATTTAAGTTAATTCTGCTGAATTATTCTCATCTCACTTATAATCCTCCGAATTCACTACAATTTTTTGAATTTATTGTCGTTTTTTCCGATCATATAAATTCTGTTAAATTCGTTCTAAATTATTTTACTCCCATTTTACTCATTTTAATGGAAATTTCTTGAATTTTTATTTTATTTTGATTAATTTGATATTCGCTCTAAATTAGTATTAATTTAACCTGATTTATTTTTCGATCTTTTTCAATCCTTTTTTATTATTTTTAATTTTTGATTAACCTACTGTTTTTAATTTTCTTGGATTCCTCTGAATTCACTCTTTTCTGCTCTATTTAATGGATTTTTAAAATAATTTTTTTAAATTCAGGCTTTGATATTCTTAGGCGGTTAATCTAATTCTTTTTAATTTGCTTTAATTTTTCTCGATTTTTTCGAAATTTAACCCATTCAATAAGTTGTTTACATTTAGAAATTATTTTCAATTCACTTAAATTTATTTTTGATTCACTTTTTTAAATATTTTTTTCAATTGACTTACAATATGTTGAATTTTTCTTGAATTCTGTTTACCCTCATTTTAGTCAATTCGGTGTACTTTTTTTAAATATTGTTATTGTTATTCTAAATTTACTTCACTTTCAATGAAACCAATGGAATGTTTTGAACTTTTTTTTAACTCGTTTCTATGTATTTGGAATTCCCGCTGAATTCATATTAATTTTTTCTGTCTCTTTAAAAATTGTTTGATTTGTTTTGAATTCTTTTTTGATGTTTTTCGGTTTCAGTGAATACTTTCAAATTGACTTGAATTTTTAATGGAATTCTTTCGAATTCAAGTAGATTCTTTCGATTTCACTTGAATTATTTCGAATTCACTTGTATTCTTTCGAATTCGCTTGAATGCACTTGTATTCTTTCGAATTCACTTAGATTTTTTTTAATATACTTTAATTCTTTCGAATTCACATGAATTATTTCGAATTGACTTAAATTCTTTGGAATTCACTTACATTCCTTTGAATTCACTTGAATTCTCTTGCATTTTTTAAATTTGTTCGACTTCTTTCGAATTTACTTGACTTTTTCTGCATTAGTTTAATTTTACTCAATTAAACGGATTTAAAAAAAAGTGTTTTGTTCTCTTTTTTTAATTCCCTCTGGGGTCTTTTAAATTCATCTGTAATTCTCAGGGATTTAATCGAATTTTTCAAAATTCACGCCAATGTTTTAGAAATTAGTAGAATATTTTGGATTACAATTTTGTTATTCCCTTGAATTTTAATGAATCTCTTTTTATTATTTTAATTTTAATTTTTTGAATATACACTACCGGTGAAAAGTTTGGCTTCACTTAGAAAAATCTTTTTTTTTTGTATTTATCGCTTTAATTATACTGGAGCTAAAAAAATGTTTCTTTAAAAGGTTGATTGTTTTCGAAATGCTGTCTAAAATAAGCCGAGGGTGAAGCCTATTTGTCTAGTTTATAAGTAGAAATTGCAAAAATAGTGTAAATTTCGATGTTTTTTTAAATTTTCAATAATTTCCAAAATAGTCAACGTTTTTTAATGTTCTTGGGCTCATTTTGAAGCTTTTTTTCACCGTGTCGCAGTAGCTTACGAGTATGAATCATAATCTTTTCGAATTGCAGGAACTTGAAGTTGTAATAAAAAAGTTGGATAAATGTGAAAACATGTTATCTGTAGGCAAATCAGAATAAAAATTTAATAAATATATATTTTGAGGAAATTACATAGAAAATTTAAGATTATATGTTTCATATATTTTACAAAAATATTTTTGTTACTAAAAATAATATTTCAATTTTCCAACTTTTTCGTTACAAATTCAAGTTCTCGCAATTCGAAAAAACATTTTATACGATTAATACTCATAAGCTGTTGTGACACGGTAAAAAAAGCTTCAAAATGAGTCCAAGAACATTGAAAAACTTTGACTATTTCGGAAGTTATTGAAAATTTAAGAAAACATTGAAATTTACACTATTTTTGCAATATTTACTTAAAAACTAGATAAATTGGCTTCAGCCTGGGCTTATTTTAAACAGAATTTTGAAAACAATTAACTTTTGAAAGAGACATTTTTTTAGCTCTGGTATAATTAAAGCCATAAATACAAAAAAAAACGATTTTTCTAAGTGAACCCAAACTTTTGACCGGTAGTGAAATTTGTTCATTTTTAACTGAGTAATTTTTGACAAGATGCTTTAGTTTATAATTAAACCATTTCAAAATGATAAATAATCAGCATACATTCGTCAAAATTAAACCATTTTTATTTCAAGATTTTAATTTTAAAATTGAAATTATTTAATTTTAAAAATCACAAGACCCAATTTCACAATAATTATTGATTTTAAAAGATTTAATTTCAAAATTTTTAATTGAAAATTCATCAGCTTAAATCTAAATTTCAAAATTAAAAACGACTTTTCCGAAATTTTTGAACCCACTATCCTGACTAAAATGATAATTGAAATTTCAATCACCGTCCAAATTAAGAAACGAATATATAGAACGAAAAAAACTTTCCCTCCGTTTCCTCAGAACATAATGAAATTTTCCAATCAAACTTTTTTTGTATCGATTCAGCAACTCGATAGCTAAAAATATATATATTTTTTTAAATTGAAAATTAGATTGGATTTATATTAATGTCATTTTTCAGAGATTCGTGAGAATATTCAAAAGATTATTAAAAATTTTAGATATATATCAAATCACAATTTCAACGGAAAAGTTTATGTTCAACCAAATTGTTGAAACCCAGAAAAATTATAATTTGACTTGAAAATTAATTTTTTTTATAAAAGTAAAAATTTCGGAAAACTTTTTATTGTTTACATCTCTTTATTTATAAATATAATTTTTCTGGCTATCTCGATCAAATTCAAAAAGACTTTTGAAGACTTTAGAGTTTTTCACACTTGGAAAAATTGCAGAATATTTTATACATTTACGAAAAAACTTTTTAAATCTTAAAATATTTTTATTTTCTTCGAAACTTTTTAAATTGCTAAATATATTTAAATTGATTCACATTATTTTATAAATTGTCTTAAAATCTACGGGATTAACTTTTGACTTTGAATATTCCGAGGAATCTAACAAAAAATCCATCATATAAAGAATTTTATTTTTAATTAATTCTTTAGCTAATTATATTATAAATAATAATAATAATAAAATTATAATTTTCATATTCTAAACCTCCTAAGGTAGGTTTAAAATGGTTATTTTGGAATATAGAAATATTGTAATTAATTTTTAAAAAATTAGAATTATAGAATAAGATCTTTGGTTGAAATGAATTTTTTAAAATTAATTTAAAAAATTGAAATATTAAACATTTCATTGTTTGTCCAAAATTTACCTTTTTTGATATAAGTTTGGTTGAAAATTTAACTGTTTTGTTGAAAATTTATTTCATTTGGTTAAAAATGTACTTATTAATTTTAAATAATACTTTATTTTAATATGAAATTTATCATTTTTAGGTGAAAATTCTGTCCATTTGTTGAAAATCAATCTTTTTAACTATTTATTTAACTATTTTGTTAAAAAATTGTTTTTTTTTATTGTTGAAAATTAATTTTTAACTGAAAATGTAACTTTTCTATATTTGGTTAAAGAATTAGTTTTTTAAATAAAAGATTCGTCAGTTATAATTTCAGTTGCTTGGTTCAAAATTTAACAATTATGTTGACAATCAGTTTTTTCAGCTAAGTTTTTTTCTAGCTAAGAATGTAACTATTTGATTTTTGCTTGAAAATGTATCTTTCTTAGTGGAAAATTCGTTTATTTTTTAAATTTTTATTTCTTCATTGAAAATTACTCTGTTTTGAATGTAGATTCATCTGCTTGATTAAAAATGCGTTTTTTTTTAAATCAATTTTATTTTATTAAAAATTAAAAAATTAAATTAAATTAAAATTTTTCTAATAGAATTATCAAGTATTACACTTTTTGTCGAGAATTTCTTTTTTTATTATCGAATATTCATCACTTTTATTGAAAATCGAACTATTTTGTTAAGAATTCCTCGCTTTGCTTTTAAATTTAGTTAGCCTTTTGTTGGAAATATCAACTATTACCCTAATGAAATTCTGTCGTACTGCTGTCACTAAAAAAGTTAAAAATAAATTTAAAAACCTAATTTTTGTTCTTAACATTATTCGATTCCTAGCTGCAAGGTTTCTTTTATACCTAATAATTTTTTTTTAAATTCTGGGAAAATTAAGAATTTGTCAGGAAAAATTCTGGAAATTTCGAAATTAAGATTCTGAGAAATTGGGGAAATGGAAATTTTATGTTTGGGACAACTAGTATTTTTTCGTTTTTTATTTTTAGAAAATTACTAATTTACAAACCAACAATACAGGCTTACTTTTCAATAATTTCGAAAAGGTTTTTATAAAAAATTATGAATTTCGACCAAAAATATTAAAAATGTATGATTTTCAAAAGCTATTTGTTATTTTTTATATTTTATCCTAAAAAATTGTAATACATTGTCACAAAACAGAGATTGAAACAAGAGAGAGAAAAAACATCAGAGAGACAAAATAGTTCCGACACTCCGGATTAAATGTCATGGTCAGTCCCAAAATTGACATTAAATCCATCTTTGACTGTACGTTTTTATAGGAAATTACGATTTATACCAAACATAACTAAAATTTGCAATTTTCCAAAGCCCTATTCATAGTTTTTTCAATACTTTTTTCTGAAAAATTATATATTTCTAAAATTGTCGTTTCAATATACATATATTGAATCTACAGTTATGAATATAAGTTGACGATTTTATTATCCTGCTAAAATTTAAACAAAATATTTTCTTTTTTTAATTTTCAGGATGATATCGAAGATCGACCGCAAATTTCCACTTTCCTCAGTACTTTGGCAAACTATAGTAACACAATACCACCAGCAACTGATGCGGAAAGTAAACCAGCAACCGCAGCAAGTGGTGGTGGAGGGGCGCGGATGGGCACCTTGATTGGTGTTTTCCTACCCTGTATTCAAAACATCTTTGGTGTCATTCTTTTCATCCGTCTCACCTGGGTGGTGGGCACTGCCGGTGCTGTTCAAGGATTCTTGATAGTTTTTTGCTGTTGTTGCGTCGTAAGTTTCATTTCATTTCATTAAATAAATAAATAATTATTTTATTTTTGCAACACCTAGTTAGCCTACCAAAAAGGGTTTTATAGCCTATTAAGATATTCACTATTTCGTTCGAACCTCCTCTTCCTATACTTTCCTTCCTCTACTTCTCCTACGTTCCCCTACTTCCTTTCTCCTCCTCTACCAGCTCTCCCCGCACCTCAACCATCGCTTCCCGTCCCTTCCCCAATTCGTTTCAAATCCACTTGCCTCTCTTCTGCTCCTACTTTCCTTCCCCAGCCTTCACTTCACTTTCCCTACTCACCTTCATTACCCGAATAACCCTCTCCACACTTCATCTCACTACTCTTCCTACTTATCCTCCTTTATTTCCCATACCTTAATTCCCTGCAATTCTACTTGCAGTAACCCCTCCCATAATTTCTCCTGCTTTTCATTCCCTCATTTTCTTTCAATCCGTACATTCAATTCTTACCCCTATTTTCCCAATCCACATTTCTCCTCACTTCGTCTACCCCCTCTTTTCTCCTCCTCATAGTTCCCTCCCCTCATTTCTACTCCCCCTCCCCATTTTCGTTAGCTTCTCTTAAATCCTAATGCTCACAGTTCCCCTCCCCTAATTTTTCTAAGACCCCCTACACCCTCCCCTGACTTTTCCTATTTTTCCCAATTTCCCGCTTCTCATTTAACGAGATTTCAACATTTTTAAGGCTTTTAAAGAAAGTAGGTAGGATTTCAGAAAATTTGAAAGGATTTTAAAAAGGTATTCCAGATAATTTATATTTGAAAGATTTCAAGGCATCTCAATGGATTTTTAGAGAACTTAAGGGAATAAATTAAATACAACTAAATGACAAGAAACTTCCAGAGTTTTCTACGGATTTTAGAGATTTTACCATATTTTCAGGAACTTTGCAATATTCATAAGATTGATGGGATTTAAAAAGGAATTAGAAGATTTTATAAAAAAAATTAGGTTATAAAAAATTTTTATAAATTTTAAGGGAATTAAAAAAATTGTGGAGTTCTTGAGGGATTTCAAAGAATTTCAACAGAATTTAAGATTTTTAAATAGATTTCAGTATATTCTAACGGATTAAAATATTTCAATGGATGTCACATCTTTCAGGGTATTTTGAAAATTTTCAAGGAATTTAATATGATTTAAAATTTTTTATGTTTTTCAAATAATTGCGTAGGATTTGAGAAAGTTTCAAAAAATTATAAATGTGTATCCGGAATATGAATGATATTTCTAAGGTTTCAAGAGACTTTTTACTCCTCCTCATTTATTCTCACTTTCTCTCCCCGGTTTTTGTCCGGCTCCCTCGAACCCCCCCCCCCCATTTTTCCTTGCTCCTTCTAATTCCCCTCCCCTAATTTTCCCTTTGTTTCTCTACTACCCTATCCCTCATTTCCCTTCACTTCCTCTACTACAACTTCCCTTATTTTCTCTCACTTCCCCTAATTTACCTCCCCTTATTTCTTCTCAATTTGCTTCCTTCCCATCCCCTCACTTCACCTACTTCCTCACCCAATAATTTCCCCTTAATTCCCCTACTTTTTCCTCTCACTTCCCCTAGTTGCCCACCCCTGATTTATCTTGACCTCCCTGATACCCCATCTCTCATTATCCCTTATTTCCCCTACTGCCCCTTGCCTATATATTTCCTTACTGTCACTACTTCCCCTTCAATATTTTTCCCTTATATTCCCATAATCCTAAAGATTTGAAAACTCTTTAATGAATTTTTTAAATTTCAAGAGATTTAAAAGCTTTCAAAAGATTCCGAAAGTAGTTTGAAGGATTTTAACTCATATTTGAGATTTGAAAGAATTTCAGAGTATTTTTCAAAATCTCCCCTCCATAATTCCCCCTATTTACACGCCCGAAATATTACCTTACTACACCCTCCTGTCTTTTTTTATTTTACCTCACTGCCCCTTCTTTCCTCCCCTCATTTCCTCTCACTTCTTCTGCTTGCCCTTCCCTTATTTCCCCTCGCTTCCACTACTTCCCCTTCAATAATTTCCCCCCATTTAACCTACCTTAGCTTTTCGTTTTCTTTTAATTCCCTCAGTTCCTCTTTCCTCTCTTCCACATTCATCATTACCCCTTGTTCGACTCCCCTCACTCATTTTTCTGAATTCCACCTATTCCACTCCCCTTATTTGTCTTTGCCTTTTTCTCCCTCACTTTCCTACTTCAGATCATATTTATCCTTCTCTCCCTTACTGATTTTCCAATTATTTCCCACATTTTCTGTACTTCCACTCTTCTCATCGTCCATCCTTTTTCCGCACCTCATCGTAATTTTTCCGTATAACTTTTCTTTCCCTTCCCTCGTTTCCCATATTAACCGTTCTTTCTCTCCTTTCACTTCACCTATTTATCTTCTCCGCCCTAAATGTCCCTCATTCCCAATACAACACCATCCTTCATTTCTCTTCAGTTCCCCTCACTTCGTCACCCCTTATTTCGCCTTACTTTCCCTAGTTTTCCATCTCTAGTTTCCCCCGCTTCGCCTGTCTGCCTCTTCGCATTTATTTTTAGTTTTCATACTGCCCCTCCCCTCAAAGCCCTAACTTCGCCTACATTTTCTCCTATAATTTCCTCTCACTTCCCTTAGTTCCCATGTACTAATTTATCCTCACTTCCCCTTACTTATTTCTTGGCATTTCTCCTACTTCTTATTTACCCTTTTATTGTTTTCCCTTCTTTCCCTACTACCCCTCACATAATTTCCCTCCCATCTCACCTCCTTTCCCTTCACTTATTTTCCGTATTTCGCCACTGCTCGTTCCCCCCACTCCCCTTCTCTTAACTACCCGTCATTCTCCTACTTTCCTTTCCCTTACTTCCCCATTTCTCCATTTCCCCATACTTCCCCTACTTACTTTCCTCGAATTTCTCATCCCTTCGCCTGCTACTCCACTCCTCATTTCTTCCATTTTTTCCTCACTTTCCTCATTTGACCTTCTTTCGTTTCTTTTCACTTCCCCTACTTTTCTTCCTTGTAATTTGCCTTTATGGTCCTAGTTTCCCTGCGCTAATTTAGAGTGGCCGCTGGACGGGGAAACTGGAAAACCCGGAAAATGACCAGGAAGTTTTTAGACCGGGAAAAACCGGGAAATGGCAGTGAATTTATTTTTCGACTGGGAATTTTACAAATTTTTCTAGGAAAAAGCTGTCCAAGTTCGATTTTAACCATTTTTTAAAATGATTACTTGAATTTTTGTTTTCCATTTATGATATCATTCAGTTCACAATACGTAATTTTATCATTTTTTTCTTTGTAGATTTTCCAATTGAGATTTTTAGTTTTAAGAACTTTAAAATGCAGTCTTGAAGATTTAAACAATCGAAAATTAAGAGCATTTGAACTTGAAATTTTTCGATAGAAAAAATTTTTATTTTATCGACTGTAAAAATAAATAAATGAATTTTTATGGATCTGTACCTTAAGTATTAAAAAGAAACAGTAATTGATTTTACAAAAGATTCGAAATCCGTTCAAATTGAAAAATTTCCAGATTTTAATGATAAAACTCAATTTGAACTTTTTTAATTAAGAAAAAGAATAGCTATTTAATATTTAGCAATATTTTACTGTTCATTTAGAACGAGTAAATTAAAACCAATTATTTCAAAGTTAACAGTTTGAACCTAAATTATTTGACATACAAAGCCTTGAATCGCTAAAATTTCGAAGAGCTTTTAAACTTTAAAGATTACAATTTTAATTGTGCTCTTTAAAAAATGTTTATTTTTTAAGTTAAATTGTTGTATTTTGATGTATAAATAAGAATTGAACACTTATTATACGTAGAAAAAAAATTGACATTTCAAGTAATTTAAACAAAGTGTGGCTTCCGACAAAATTCGGCTATTCGTACCAAAATTTCAGTGCAAATAGCTACAACCTAAGCTAAAACAAAATTTAGATTTTTTCAGATTTTAAACAAAAAATAGAGAAGCTTTTAAAAATGTTTGAAAAACTTGAAAAGCATAAAACCATTTTCTTAAGATTCCTATGGAAATTGAATATAATTTTTTATTTTGAATAATTATTTAAGAGAATATTTAAACAGATCTTAAAATGTTTTTAAAAAAGGCAAAAAAGAATCTAGAATAATTCAAAGAAAATTTTTTCTAAATAAAATATTAAAGCTTTTCAAGGACGTTTAAACTATTTAAAATGAAAATAATTTAACTTCTAATTTAAGCAGTGTTCAGTTTACCAAATTTATTTTTCAATTTTTAATGTTTCTAGCTTAAAATTTCTTAAAATAATATAACTTTCAAAGTTTTAAAGTTCACTAATTGATTGTTTAATGTACATGATAACCCGGACTTATATTTTTGAAACTGAATTTGCATCTTTGAACTCTATAATTTATAAAAGTTAAAAATTCCCAATTTTGCTGTTTTGAATTAAAAAACTTTCAACCTTCAATTTCAAATAATTTAAAATTCCAGAGTTCCACTTTGCGTGCTTCAATTTTTGGTTTATTTTTTATTACTTCAAATGGAAAAATGTTTAGCTTTAGAGTTCGAATTTTTTTTATTTTACTGACCGTGAAAAATGTTTGCGTACCTGGAAAAAACCGGGAGATAACCGGGAATTTTTTTCTTCGATTAAAACGGCCACCCTGTAATTTCTCCTCACTTCCCCTCATTAAATTCCCGGCATTTCTTCTACTTTTGCACCCCTTATTTACCCTCCCTTTCTTTTCCCTTACATCTCTACTTCCCCTTAAAGAATTTCCCCTCCACTCACTTATTTTCCTTCACTTTCCGTATTTCGCCTCCCCTCGTTCCTCCAACTTGCCCGACTCCCCCTCCCCCCTAATTTTTCTTTATTTCCCTATTTCCTCTCCTTTTATTTCATTCTATGGTCCCTACTTTCCCTCCCTTCATTTGTCCTCTTTCTCTCTCTCGCTATCCTAATTACCAACCACTTCCTCTTCTCTCCCAATTTCCCCACAGTTCCCATACTACTCATTTGCTCTCCTGGGAAAAGAGTATGACAGAAACACGGATTGACGTGTTTTCAATTACTTCGAAATTTATACCAGAAAATTACAAAATTGCAGAACACTATTTCGCTACTATTTTCAAATTGATGCCATTATTGACGGACGGATTTTGCATTTTTTAAATGATTGAGAGGCCTGTACAATGCGTTCATTCGTTATTTAAAATCACTGCCACACTTTATTCCGAAAATGTCAGTTGATTGACCCAAATATTTTTATTTCCTCTTTTATTGACTATAATTGGACTATAAACTAATTTTTGCGGTGATGAATGAACAGATCCACTCCCAGAATAAAATATTCAGCAGCTGTAACTTCATCAGTGATAATTTCATCGGGGGATATTTTTATGATATATGGGCACATAAACCGACATCAAATCCTAGTTTCTTTTTAAATATTCTGTGAAAGTGGGACCCAGCTTTCTTGCTGGGAAATGTGACTCTTTCTAACATTACATTAAAATGGATTTTATTTATACATATGTAAATGCAGGGTGGCCACTGGACTGGGAAAACGAGAAACTTTTACGTGGAACGAGAAATTTTTTAAATTTTGAATTAAAAAAAACTTAAAGTTTATAAAATAATTATTAGTTTCAATTTCAACAGAAGCACATAATAGAACGTCCCTGATGATAAAAAAAATATTTAAAGATATTTAGCGATTAAAAAAGCCAATATATTAGGGTAAGGGGGGCAGCGCCAATCAGTTAACAGTCAATGATTCTTTTAGAGTTAATGAGATGCTGAATTGATAAAATAAAAAGAAAATCCAATGATTTTTGGCTTCAAATCAATTTTTTTTTTTTAAATAAACTGTTTTTTGAAAATTTAATTATTTTCTTTAAAATTTAACAATTTTGTTCAATTTTCATCCTTTTTGACAACTCAACTACTTTGGTAGAAAATTCGTCTGTTTTGAGAGAAAGTTCATCTTTTATGGTAGAAGAAGAATTTTTGTTGTTAAAAATGGCTCTTCCTTAATTAAAAAATAAACATTTTTGTTTATAATTCAACGGCCTTAAACAAACTTGTCTTTTTGGCTTGAACATTTAACTATTAGGTTGAAAATTGTATTTTTTTGTTGAAAGTTATACTTTTTGTTTAAAATTAACCTTTTTCTGATAGAAATTCAACTGTCCTTTAAAGAACTCGTCTTTTTGGATCAAAAATGTTTGTGGTTGAAAATTAATCTTTTTTATTTGTAAATTCGACTTCTTCCTTGAAAATTCTTTTTTTTTGTAGAGAATTCATCTGTCTTCTAAAAAATTTCACTCCTGTGTTGAAGATATATATTTTTCGATTAAAAATGCAAAAAAAATGTTGATTATTTTGTTACGAATTCATCTTTTTTTTAATTCTACTGCATTGTTAAACATTATTGTTTTTGTGTTAAAAATTCATTTGTTCTGGTAGACGAGTTCTCGGCTGGAAATTAATTTGTCATATAAAAAAAAACAATTTTTTTTGCTTAAAAATGAAATATTTAGTTGAAAATGCATCTATTGCAATAATGCAATTATTTTGTTAAAAAGTCACCTTTTTTTCTTATAGAAAAGTTCTGGGTTTGAATTCATCAATCTTTTAAAATATGTATCTTTTTGGCTAGAAAATTCAACTGCTTAGTTAAAAATGCAACTGTTTGTATTTAAATTTCAATATTTTTGTCTGTGAACAAAAAATGTTTGTTTTTGTTAATAATTTAACTATTTTCTTGAAAGTTTAATTAATTTTTATTAAATCAATTATTTTATTAAAATGTTATTGTTTTTAGTCGAAAACTCGATTGTTTAATCAAAAATGTGTCTTCTTAGATTGAAAAGTGATTTTTTAATGTAAAGAAGTCATCTTTTTTGGTGAAAAGTTTAACTTTCTGGTTTAAAAATTAACTCTTTTATCGAAAATTCAACTATTTTGAAAAAAAATCGTCTTTTTAACTCGAAAAATCAACTGTTTGGTTAAAAATTCAACTATTTTATTCGAAGTTATTTGAGAGTATTGAAAGCTTAACTATTTGGTGTTAAATGAAACTATTGGTTCAAAAATTATATTTAAAAAAATATATTTATTTAAAAATTTCTCGTTTCAGGTTGACATTTCAACTGTATTCTCAAAAATTAATATGCTTGGCTTGAAAATGCAACTATTTTTGGTTGAAGTTGAATGGTTGAAAATTTAACAATTTACTTAGCAATTCAATTATTTTATGAAAAACGCAACTGTTTTCTAAACGATTTAACTTTTTAATTCAGAAAGTCAACTGTTTTGTTAAAAAATGAGCGTTGTGTTGAAAAATTATCTCTTATGCTTAAAAATTCAACTATTTGGTTGTAAATGCAACTGTTTGATTAATTTTTTTTAATTCAACTGTTTCGTTAAAAATTCCTTTTAGTAAGTTGAAAATTGAACTATGTAGTTAAAAATTGAACTACTTGGTTGAATTTTATAATTATTTTGTAAAAAAAATCAACTATTTTTTTAAAAAGTCATCTTTTTTGTTGAAGATTTACCTATTTATTAAAAAATTCAATTATTTCGTTAAAAAGGCTACTTTTTTGTTGGGAAATCCAACTCCGTTGTTGAAGATTCATCTTTTTATATTAAAAATTAATCTTTTTTTAAATAAAAATTCATCGTTTTTTTTTTATAGAAAAGTTATTTTTGGAAAGTTCATCTGTATTTCAAAAAGCATCGTCGTTGCGGCTTAAAAATTCAACTATATTGTGGACTTTTTTATTTTATTTTTTTAGACTGTTTAATTGCAAATTCGACTATTTGATTGAAAATACAATTATTCTGTTTTATGGTTGAAAATTCATCTTTCTTAGTTGAAAATCAACTTTCTTGTTCAAGATTCAACTGCCTTATAAGAAAGTCTCTTCTTGACTTTAAAACTCAACTATTTTATTAAAAATGTATTTCTTTTACTTAAAAATTGAACTATTTGATTGCAAATGCAACTGTTCGGTTCATAATTTTTTTTTAATTCAACTATTTCGTTGAAAGTTCATTTTTTTAGGTTAAAAATTTAACTGTGTGATTGAAAATGTCACTATTTGTTTAGAAACTTTATTAAATTATTAAAAGTCAGCTTTTTATTAGAAAATTTAAATAGTTTTTTCAAAATTCAAGCCATGCAACTAGTTTTTCAGTAAAAGATTAAATACAAAAATTTTTGAATGAGGATTTTTTTAGAATTTTAATTTCGATAGTTTAAAATTCAGAAGAGTTTAAATTTACAAATTGCTTATTTTAAATGAAAAAATCTTCAGCTCTAACGGTTTAAATTTTTTTATTTCACCGACCTGGCCTAATTTTCGCGAACCCGGAAAATGGAAAAGGTATTTTACTGTGTTCAAAAAACTCTATTATTCAGATAGCAAATGATACATCATATTCGTTATGACAGATTCTACATTTGTAGTCAGAGGAATATCAGTAATTTTACGAGAGACCCTGAACAAAAGTTTAGTTATAGGCAAACTTCCCGATTAAAACTTTCTGTTCTAATTTCGTCCTCTGATGACAAAGGAGAGCCCAAATGTCGATAGTAATTGAGTTAGACTTCAAAAAATAACTTGATTAATTTTATTCCATTAAATCAGAAACGAAAATTTTCATATTTTGAAAGAGGAACTTTATTTTCCCCCGTTTGTATTTCCGGATAGTATATTTGTTAATTTTTAGAGATTTTATAATGTTTCGGTGGATTTCAAAGAATTTATTTACAAGAATTGTGGGATTTTAAATATTTTTAATATTTTTAAATATTTTAAGGGCTTTCAACAGATTTTAGAGGATTTTAAATATTTTAGAGTATTATAACAAATTCTAAGGAATTTAAAGTTATTTTTCATTGTTTTTTAATAAATTTTTCAAGATTTTTGAAAATGTAATAATATTTCACGGTATTTTATAATATTATAAGATATTTTAAAAGATTCCAAAGAATTTTAAATTTATTTCAATAACTTTTTACTGTTTCCAAAGAGTAAAAAAGATTTTATGGTAATTTTTAAAATGTCAAGAAATTTTTAAGAGCTTTAAAAATGTCTAAATTATTTCAATATATTTCAAAAGATTTGTAATATTTAAAAAAAATCCAAGAAATTTTTAAGACAATCTCAAAATGTCAAGGAACTTCGAAAGATTTTAAAGGTTTTGACATATTTAAAAGTATTTTATAGTATTCTAAAAAAATTTCAATTTATTTGAGTAATTCAATGGATGCAAAGGTTTGAAATATTTTAGTTTATTTTTAAATATTTTATACGAATGTTTAATAGGTTTCAATAATTTGAAGTGGTGTCAAAGAGTTTAAAAGATTTTAGAATATTTTTTAAAACGTCGAGGAATTTTCAAAAGCTTTAAAATGTGTCAACGGATTTCAAAATTATTCAAATTTTCAATGTTTTTAAAAATTGCAAAGAATTTTTTAAAATATGTTTTGAAATATTTTAAGGTATTTTATAAGATTCCAAGGAATTTTTAATTTATTTTAATAATTTGAAATGTTTGCAAAGGGTTTTAAAGATTTTAGAATATTTTTTTTAATTTGAAAGAATTTTCAAAATCTTTAAAACGTTCCAAGGGATTTCAAAAAATTTTTAAAGAATTTACAAGATTTAAAAAATTCCAACGTTCTTTCAATTAAATAATTTAAAGTATTCCGATATATTTTAATAATGTTTAGTGCTTTCAAAGTGTTTAAAAGATTTTAGTTTTTTTTATGCCAAGAAATTTTTGAAAGCTTTAAAAAGTTTCAGAGGATTTCAAAATATTGCATAGGATTTAAATTATTTTTAACAATTTTAAGGAATTTTCAATTGATTTTAATAGTTTGATGGGATTTCAATAACATTTTAATATTTTAGAGTATTTTTGAAAATTCAAAGTAATTTCCAAAGATTCAAAAGACATGATTTTAAAGGTTTTAAAGATTTTAAAGTTTTTCAAAAATTTTAGGTTTTTTGTTAAATTCCAAGGCAATTTTTAGAACTTTTAAAAGTTGTAATTGTAAGGAAAATTGTAAGGAATTTTAAAAGATTCTAAAGAATTTTTGATTGATTAAAGAAATTTGAAGGAATTTCAAAGGGTTTCAAGTATTGTAGGGTATTTAACATTTTTCATTTTTCATGGAATATTGTAATCTTTAAGTGGATTTTAAATCATGTATTTATAAGAATTAAGGGATTTTGTACGATTTTCGTCATTTTCACAAATATTAAAAAGGATTTAAAATATTTTAGGGTATTTTTGAACAATCCAAAGAATTTTCAAGAGTTTTAAAAAGTTTTAAAGAATTTCGAAGATTTTGCCAAATTTTAGGGAATTTTAAAAGATTCCAAGGAATTTGTAATACATTAAAAAAAATCTGCCATTAAAAAATTACACTATGACATTAAAAAATTACTGCTCGCAATTTTGAGCGCGCCTAGGGCGCGGGACTGTTGTTTCTCGCTCTTCGCGCACGATAATGTATTTACCTCGCGCTATGCGCTCGACTTTTCTGCACAGACTATCTTTAACTAAGGGTAAAAGTATCGACAACAGTAATTTAAAAATTGTGAATTCTCTTTTGTTAAAGCTCCTTCGGCTTTAACAAACTCATTCTCATCACATATCTCCTGCTTCGCACTCGAGTTTATCCCTGAAATTTTATATCATTTCCATAAATGTATATTATTATAATTCGTAACTTGCATTGGTATTATAACAGACAAAATTTCATTGTGCCGTTCAAAAAAATTTGAAAATATTTTTTACAATTCATTTTGAATTCACCCTAAATTATTATTAGTTTATCCTAAATTTTTTACATTCTTCTAAACTTACTCAATTCTATTCATTCGATAAAGTTTTTATTTCATGCATCTTGAAGTCTTTAAAACTCACCCTAAATTCGGAGGCATTTGATCAAATTCTTTTCAAGTTTCTTTAATGTGTACCTAATTAATTTCAAATTCAATTTTGAATTTTTTGAATTATGATTGTACAAAATGTAGAACTGATTTATTTTGAAAGTGGTTAGTTTAAATAAGTTTGGTTTGGGAATGCTATATTAAAATTTTCTAAACTAATTAAAAATTGTACATTTCAGTATTGTTTTAAATATTATATTTATTTTATAAGATATTATCATAAAACTATTCAGCTTCTACGTTTTTAATTTTTTAAGGAATAGTTGCGTATCAAATTCCTTTATTCAGAAAGTGCACTTTAAATACTTTGAATCATAATGTTTGGTTTATTTTTCATGTTTTGAATTTGAAAATATAAATGGGAAAAAAAGCCTCCTTGGAGACTAAAAAAACTGGTAAATTTTGGTATTGTAAAAGTTAAAAAAACGGCCTGTCATATGAAAAAAATAGGTGAAGGGAATCTTGTAGCTACGTTTGGGAACATACGCCCTTATTAATATTTTAATTTGTCTTGTGCCGTTTCTCCAAACAGTCAATTTCATTATTTATAATGTTATTTTTTACGATTAAAACGAAAACCACGCGTTTTATCAGGAAATTATTTCAAAATATTCTCTCTTCTATCTTGTGTCAATTTACCAAAAATGTAATTTTTTAAATGTTGTTATTCACGATTAAAATAGAAACGGTAAGAAAATGTTATCTATTTATTTTTTCTTAGCTTATGTCATGTGCCGAAAAATTTAAGTTTTGTATTTTCACTGTTTTTTTATAAATAAAACAAAAACTACGTGTCCTATAAAAAAGTGATTCATAACAAATTTGTTGATATTTTTTGGGTGCATAATGTTTGTCTTATAATTTTTTTCCTACCTTGCATAGTTTGACAAGAAAATACAATTTTTTATTACTTTTTGTTTGATCGAAATTTGAATTATCAATTTTTCGAAAAAAATCAAAAAGTTGTTATGATAATCTTGTAGGGCTTCCGAAAATTAACATTTTACTTTTCAAGTACGATAGACAAGTGCGCAGAGAATTTTTGAATCATGAAAAAATGTGGTCTCAAAAACTTTCAAAATACGCTTACTTTTAGAATTTTTATCCAAAATGGCTGACCAACGAACCTGTCATTTATCTTAGGATACTAAAAGAGTGTATCAAATGTCAATCTAATAGATTATTTTGTTCAAAAGTTATCGTGGTCGTAGACAGACAGACATAAAGACAGACAGACAGACACATTCGTAAAACCTGTTTTTCGGATTCAAGGGGTCTCAAAACGTGAATTTTTGACAAAAACTGGGAGGGGGGTCAAATTTTACACAAATCTAATACCTTCTCTGATGAGAATGTAGTATCATGAAGAAATAACAAATTGTTAATTACATTTTTTGAAACTCCACACACTAGACGAAAAAGAAATTAAATGACAAAAGTTGTGATCATAATGTGCCCATGAAGCGGGCAGATTTTTTTGTTTTTTACTGTTAATCATGTTTTTCATGATTAGAGCCAAAACTATGCATCCTATCAAAAAGTGGTTCATAACATATTTGAAGATCTTTTTCAAATGCAAAATTTTTGTCTCTTCATTTTTCACCGTATTTTGCACAGTTTGGCAGAAAAATGTAATTTTTGTATTTTTCATAATATTGTATGCTGTCAAAATATGAAATTTTGATTTTTCAAAAAAATTCAAAAAATTGTTATGATAATCTTGTAGGGCATTCAAAAAGCAACATTTTTTCTCTCTTGGCTTGTTTTCATATCGTGCGTTATTTGGCCTAAAATCTTCACTCTCGTGTGTTTTTGGAATTTTGTAAATGCTGTAACTCTGATAATTTTTGATATTATGAAAAAATTCATAAGAATAAATTGTTCGAATTTTTGAATACTATGAATAACCGTACAGAGAATTTTTAAATTTATGAAAAAGTGGTCTCAAAAATATTCAAAATGTACCCACTTTTCGAGTTCTTATCCAAAATGGCTGGCTAACGAACTTTTCCCTTATTTTAGGACACTAAACGAGTGTACTAAAGGCCAATCTAATAGATTAATTTTTTCAAAAGTTATCGTGTTCACAGACAGGCAGGCAGACATACATACAGACATACAAACAGAAACATTCGTAAAAGCCTGTTTTTCGGATTCAGGGGGTCTCAAAACGTGGACATTTGACAAAAACTTGGGGGGGGGGGGGTCAAATTTTACACAAATATAATACCTTCTCTGTTGAGAATTTAAAAAGGGAATATAAAGGGTTTGTAATATTTTATTAGATTTTAAAGAGTTTCAAAGAATTTTCGTTAGATTTAAAAAATTTCATGAGACGTCCATGGATTTTAATGGTTGTAAGTGATATTAAAAACATTTTAAGATTAAAGGGTTATTTTTGAAATTCTGAGGATTTTTCGAGAAATCTAAAAAATTTCAAGGAATTTCAAAAGATTTTCAAAGGTTTGAAATATCTTATTGCATTCTGAATATACTCCAATAATTTGAAGTGATTCTAAAGAATTAAAAAAAGTTTAAGGCTATTTAAAAAAAATTTAAGGAATTTTGAAGAACTTTAAAATTTAACTATTTATTTCAAAAGATTTCAAAATTTTTTTAATGTTTTTAAATGTATTTTAAAAGATTCCAAGAAATTTTTTATTGCTTTCAGTAATTTAATGGGATTTAACAGTATGTGAAATATCTTAGGATATTTTAAAAGTCTTAAAGAGCTAAAAAAAATTTATCCGTTGATTCAGACTTTGTAAAATAATTTGATTAAACTTACTTTATAAAATCAGAAACGAAATTCCGCACATTTTGAAAGAAGACATTTATTTTCTTCCCCCTCTTTATTTTCGGACAATAAATTTTTACTTCAGAGAGCTCGTGAGATGGAGCGAAAATGTAAAAAGTTTCGGATTCACGCATGAAATGTTGCAAACTGCAGTGGCTGAATTGGAACGGAACGAAATGCGATCTCTAATTGTTCTGAATTTCTTTTCAATTTTTGATCATTCTTGACCTCACTGCAATAGAAGTCGGATTAGAAAAAAATATATAGAACAATGATTCTATTATCCTTTTTTGGGGCATGTAACTTCAGTTTTATTTTTTGAATAGATAATTTATAAAATATTACTATTGTAATACAGCCTTCGAGATCTGGAATGTTAAGTACCAATAGGCGGGGCTTTTGCTCGGATGGGTTCCGTTCCTGATTTTCACGCTTAGTCAGTTTTTTACTGTGGCCTCATCTGTTTTAGTAGGAAATTCATCTTTTTTAGTGTAAAAGTGCAACTTTTTGTTTGAAAATTAACTTTCTTTGGTTTGAAAATTCAACTCCCTAAAAAAATTTTGTTGTGAAGATTTGTCATTTTAGTTGAAAATTCATCTCTGGTTAAAAATTCGGTTTTTTGTATTAAAGATTAATTTTTTAACTTGCTGAAAATTAATCTTTTCTTTGAAATTAAATCTTTTTCTCGAATTTAACTGCTTTTATTTCGAATTAAACTTTTTTTTTTAAATACCAACTATTACGTTAATTGTTAGAAATAAGTCTTTTTTTGTTTAAAGTGTAATTAATTAATTTTTTTAATACAAATTTATTTATTTCATACTTTGTCAAACGTGTATCTTTTTTTATCGACATTTAAACTTCTTGGAAAGAAATTTATCCGTTTAGTCGAAAATTTATTTTCTAATGTCAAAAGTTTATTTTTACACTGAAAATTTAAGTTTTCTAATTTAAGTTGAAAATGTATATGCCAAAGGTATTTTTATCTATTCTATTTTTTGTTAAAAACTGATATTTTTTAGTTGAAAATTCATGTATTTGGCTAAAAATTTACCTTTTTGGTTGAAGATTCATTATTTCAATTAAAAATTAATTTCATTAACTCAAAATTCAAGTATTTCATTTGTTGTGGAAAACTGATCCTTTTTGATAGAAATTTGATCTTCATAGCTGAAAATATAACAATTGTTTTGAAAATGTTTTTTTCCTATTGAAAATTTAAATGTTTTATTTTGAGTTAAAAATTATTCTTGTTTATTTAAAAATTCATGCATTGTGTTGAAAATTTGTTTTTCGTGGTAAAAAATTAATTTTTTCGCTTGAAAGATCAATTATTTGGTTAGCAATTTTTTTTCTTAAAAATTTATCATTTTAGTTTAAAACTCCTTTCTTTGACTAAAATTTGTAATATTTCGTTGAAAATTCGTTTTTTTTTTTATCAAATCTATCTTTTTAATTAAAAATTCATGAAAATTATTCTTCTTTGCTTAAAAATTTAACTATTTTGATGGATGTTTTTCTTTTTTTGTTTAATTCGTCTGTATTTTATTTAAATTTATTTAAAATTAAAATGATGTGGGTCGAAATATCCACTATTAAATTATTCGTTGAAAATTCATCGTTTTTGCTTGAAGTCTGAACCAATTTTAAGAAAAAAAATTATTTTGTTATAAGAATTATCATTTTAGTTGAAGAATCATCTTTTAGTTGAAATTTCTTTTTTTTAATTCATTTTTTTAACTGTTTAACTAGGTAGAAGAATAATCTTCTTTAGTTAAGGATACAACTATTGTGCTGAAAATTCTTTTTCATTTTGTATAAAAATTCATCTGTTTTAGTAGAAATTTCATCTATTTTTTTTTTTATAAAAATTCAACTATTGAGAATTAATCTTTTTTGTTTAAAAATTAAACTATTTAGTTGAAGGTTGAACCACTTCTTTAAAAAGTCATTTTTTGTTTGAAGATTCATCATTTTAATTTAAAATATATCATTTCAATCAAAGTAAATCTTTTTTAGTCCAAAATTCAACTTGAAAATGGGGTCTTTTTTGGCGAAAATAATCACTTCAGTTGAAATTTGATCTTTTTTAGTTGAAATGTCAACTATTACATTTTTTGTAGAGGATTAATTTTTTTGGATTAAAATTCATCTATTTGGTCAAAAATTCAACTTTTTGGTTAAAAATTTAATTTTTTTGATGAAATTTAATATTTTTAGGCAAAAATTCAATTTTATCACAGAAAATTCTTCTCTTTGCTTAAAAGTTCGATTTGGATGAACTTTTTTTTTTAAATATTTGTTAATATTTGTTTTTTTTTGTTAGAAAATTCAACCAATGATTTGACGTCTGAACCACTTTGTGTAAACATCAATTTCTTGTTGAAGATTTATAATTTTAGTTGAAAATTAAACTATTTTATTGAAAATTCATATTTGTTTGAAAATTTTCTTTTTTGGTAGAAAATTCATTTATTTTATATTGAAAATTCATTATATTAGTTGAAAATCCATCATGTTAGTTGCAAATTTATTTCCTTGGTTAAAAAGTTGATAATTTTATTAAAAATTATTATTGGTTGAAAAATTAATTTTCTCTAATTGAAAGTTTAACTATTTATTTGAAGATTCATGTATGTTTATGAATACTGGTGTTTTTGGTAGCAAATCGATCTTAAAGGTTGAACATTCGTTTCTAAAATTAATTATCTTGTTGAAATTTTGTCTTTTTGGTGGAAAACTAATATCTTCTGATAAAAAATGCTTTTTTTTGTAATTGAAAATTGTTTGTTTTTTTACATAAAGTTTAACTCTTTCATATTTGTTTAAAAATGTATCTTCTTTAGTTGAAAATTCATGTATTTTATTGAAAATTCGTCTTTTTGGTGGAAAATTAATTTACTTGTTTATTTTTTTTTAAATTGATCTCTTTTGTAAAAATTTTATCTTTTTTCGTTTAAATATCAACTATTAAAATTTTGTATTAAGAAGGCTTATTTCTATGTTGAAAATTAAACTATTTAGGGGAAAATTCAACCTATTTGGTTGCGATTTAATTGTTTGATTAATAATTCATCTTTTTCGGTCGAAAACTCAAACTTTTTTCAATATTCGTCCTTTTGCATTAAATAAGCATAGTTTATTTGAGAAAAGTTGTCATTTTTTGTTAAAATAATTAAATTTTAGTGCGTCTATAGAAAATTCTATTTTTAAAATGATATTAGATTCAAATACTGATCTCGTATAAATATTTATAGATTTATAACTGTAATTTTGATTAGTGTATAATCTCTTGAAAATTGATTCGCGTATAACAGAAGCAATTTGGTACTTGGCCTGGTGCCATTTACCAGTTCGGCGGAAACTCTTGGAGAATAAAACTGAACTGCGGAAGATATATATCTATAATTTCTCAAAAATGATTTAAAACCCAGGATATACATTTATCTTTAGTTTTTGTAATTAAATACAAATCGTAGTGAAATTTTCTAGCAAAAAGTAGTAATTGCGCATTAAGAACATTTAGCATGAAAATATTATAATCTAATTTATTAAAGAGGGAGATTTTTAGTCAAAACTTATTTTTTTCTTAGGAATTGATCAAGGAAAGCCGTCTTATTTTTTATGTTAATTCTACATGCCAAAGCTTCAGTTTAAGCCATCCTCTAAAAATGATTAGAGTAAAAGAAAAGCTTTTCAGCTTAGGGGTATAAATAAAAAAGTTTTACTTTTTTTATCTACTGATACAAAAAATAAAAATATTTTAACATAGCAAATTTTACTTTTTATCTTCATTCTTTATGCTTTAATTTGAGCCATCCCCAAAGGAAATCCGAATAAATAAATAGCTTTACGTAACGAAATTTATTTTTATTTTAAACTACTGATATAGAAAGAACCATCGCATAGAAAATGTTACAATTCGCCTATTTAGTTTTTAAAAATTCAACTGGTGAAAATGTGGTGAAGCTGGGAAAGGGGCAAATC
>NC_046661.1:94114804-94121189 GCF_010883055.1 Belonocnema kinseyi
AAATATTTATAAAATATATAAATATATCCAATTTAGAAAATTCCGATTAATGAAATTTACACCGTTATGAAATTCTAAAACTCAACCAATTAAAAAAATAGTTGTTCAATAAATATTATTTATTTATTAGAAATATATAAAGAAATATTATGATGAAAGAATGTTTTTCAATTTTTATTTTGTTATATTATTGCTTAAATATTGCATCAATCATATTTAATAAAAAACAGTTGTTTAATCCTTCATATTCGGGAATTTTCTAGTTTTAAAAATTTTACAGTTTCGAATATTTTAGAATTCGCTTTTTTCGGTCGGAAATTTTTAATTATAAATTTTCGGGAATTTTCCGATTCAGGATTTTTATACTCTGGAATTATCTTCTTCGAATATTTTCTGTTTCCGTAATTTTATTTTTGGGGATTTTGGAGTCGTCTCAAAATATTGATTGTGGTTTTTAAGTGAAAAATAAAAACCTTAACTTTTATTTTTTATAAAGACATAGAAAAATATTGACTTCAAGTTGCTAAAGATAAAAATATATTGACTTGTATTATTATATTGACTTGTTTTGTAGAAAATTAGTTTGTTTTTTTGCTTAAAAATTTAAATACTCTATTCTTGGTTCAATATTAATCAACCATATATTTGAAAATGTGTGAAATTTGTTTAAAATTATCTTTTTTTGTGTAGAAAATTAATCTTCTTTGTAGCAAATCATTTTTTTGTTTTTTAAAAATGCAACTTTTAATTAATCTGTTTTAGTCAAGGATTCAAGTATTTTGCTAAATATTTTTTTTCTTGGTCAAATCGAACTGTTTTTTTTTTATTTAAAATTAAAATATTATCTATTATGTTTTTCGTTACAAAGTTATCTTTTTTGGATGCAAATTCAAATCCTTAATCCTTGGTGGAAAATTGAACTGATTTTCTCAAAGTTCAATTTTTTCAGATTAATAATTATAGTTGAAGATATACGTTTGGTAAAATATTTAGTAAAAAAATGTGTATTTTTGTTTTGAAAGTTCAACAATTTGGTATAAAATTTAATTATTTTGTACAAAATTAAACTGTTTTGTAGAAAATTATTTTTTTTATTGAAAATTAATTTTATGAAATGAAAATGTAGCTACTTTATTTTTGTTTTGATATTAATATTTCAAGTTTAAAACGTCAGCTATGCAGTTGAAAGTTTATGAAATTGATGTTTTAAGATTCCACTGTTTTCAAGAAAATTCGTGTTTTTGGTCTGAAAATTTAACTATTTGGTAGAAAAATAGACTGTTTTGTAGGAATTTCTATATTTTTTATTGAAAATTAATTATCTTAAATCAAAATGTATTTACTTCATTTTTAGTTTGTGGAAAATTCAACTATTTAGATAAAAATTTATATACTTCGTTGAAAATTCGTCTTTTCTGATCGAAAATGAATCTTTTCTGTTGGAAAATTGAAAATCGAAAAATTTAACTTTTTTTGAAAATAATACTCTCGTGTTTGAAAATTCGACTGTTTTGTAGAAAATTCTTCTTTTTGGCTTTCAAATTTACTATTGGATATAAAATTAAACTGTATCGTATAAAATTGAAAATCAATTCTCTCAAATGGATATTTAATTACTTTATTTTGGGTTCAGTATTGATCTTTTCAAGTTTAAACATTCAACAGTTTATTCAAAAATTCATGAAATGTTTGAAAATTATCTCTTGGTAGAAAATGAATCTTCTTTATTGACAAACAACTATTGAGTTAAAAATTTATGTATTAAAATAATTCTACGAACTTTGAAAAATGTTAATTATATTCCAAGTTATTCAATTATTCTGATTTTGCCTTGAACCTTAGCCTATTAGATGCAGAATTTTATTATTATTTTTACTATTATTAGGAAAAAATCATATTTTTATTATAAAAATTAAAGAACTTTAGCAATAGTTCAAAAAATATCCCTGTAGATCATTTTCGCCGAGATTATAAAAAATTCTATTATATTAATGAATTTTTTAATTTTTTATATTTTTAATATTAGAAAAGAAAAACCGGATAAGTGAACAATTAATTTTTTGCTAGTACATAAATAATAATTAATTCTTTTTTTCTTAGACGATGCTAACGGCGATAAGTATGAGCGCAATCGCTACCAACGGCGTGGTTCCTGCAGGAGGTTCCTACTTCATGATCTCCAGAAGTTTGGGCCCCGAATTCGGAGGTGCTGTCGGAATGCTGTTCTACACGGGTACCACCCTAGCAGCTGCTATGTACATCATCGGTGCTGTCGAAATTGTCCTCGTAAGTACCATTATCGATTTACCATTCGGATTTTCCCGAAGGAAATTCGAAGTAGTCTCAAAAGATAAGACTGACAATCCCGCATATTCTTTCTCGACTTGTGGCTCTCCTCGATGTAGGTTACGGAATAAGGATTTTCTTTTCTTCAGATAGAGGAATCTAAGAAAAGAATATGCATGGAATAGATTGGAATAAAGGCGGATCTAGAAAGTAGGGTGAATCAAGAAAAGACAAAGTTTTGGAAATTGAAAATAGAACTTTGTACAAAAGTAGCTTATAAGGACGCTGACAAACTTTAATTAATTTCGATGCGGAAAAGTAGCGTATGAAGACGCTCAAAAAGTATAATTAATTTGGTTTGCGGAAAAGTAGCGTATGAGGACTCTGAAAAAATTTAATTAAATTGGCTGTGGAAAAGTAGCGTATGAGGACCCTGAAAAATTATAATTAATTTCGATGTGAAAAGGTAGCGCATAAGGACCCTGAAAAAGTATAATTAATTTCTATGCGCAAAAGTAGCTTATGAGGACCCTGAAAAAGTATAATTAATTTTGATGGCGAAAGGTAGCGTATGAGGGCCTTGAAACAGTATAATTAATTTCAGTGCGGAAAAGTAGCGTACGAGGACCCTGAAAAAGTGTAATTATTTTCGATTTGGAAAGGTAGCGTATGAGGACCCTCAAAAAATATAATTAATTTAGCTACAAAAAAGTAGCATATGAGGACCCTGAAAAAGTAAAATTAATTTCGATGCGAAAAGTTAGCGTATGAGGGCCTTTAAAAAGTATAATTAATTTCGATTTGGAAAGGTAGCGTATGAGAACGCTGAAAAAATATAATTAATTTGGCTGCGGACAAGTAGCGTAAGAAGACCCTAAAAAAGCATATTCATTTCTATGTGGAAAGGTAGCGTATGAGGACCCTGAAAAAATATTATTAAATTGGCTGCGGGAAATTGGCGTACGAGAACCCTGAAAAAGTATAATTAATTTCGACGAAGAAAGGTAGCGTATGAAGGCCTTGAAAAAGTATAATTAATTTCGATTTGGAAAGGTAGCGTATGAGGATCCTCAAAAAATATAAATAATTTAGCCGCGGAAAAGTAGCGTATGAGGACCCTGAAAAAGTAAAATTAATTTCGATGCAGAAAGTTAGCGTATGAAGATCCTGAAAAAGTTTAATTAATTTAGATGCTCAAAAGTAGCGTGTAAAGGTATAATTAAGTTATAATTTATGAATTAAAAGGTGTAATAAAAAGGTATAATTAATTTGTCTGCGAAAAAGTAGCGTATGAGGACCCTGAAAAAGTATAATTAATATCTATGTGAAAAGGTAGCGCATGAGGACCCTGAAAAAGTTAAATTAATTTCTATGCGCAAAAGTAGCGTATGAGGACCCTGAAAAAGTATAATTAATTTCGATGCCGAAAGTTAGCGTATGAGGGCCTTGAAAAAGTGTAATTAATTTCGGGGCGGGAAATTATCGTACGAGGACCCTGAAAAAGTATAATTAATTTCGATGTGAAAAGGAATCGCATGAGGACCCTGGAAAAGTTAAATTAATTTCTGTGCGCAAAAGTAGCGTATGAGGACCCTGAAAAAGTATAATTAATTTCGATGCCGAAAGGTAGCGTATGAGGGCCTTGAAAAAGTATAATTAATTTTGGTGCGGACAAGTAGCGTACGAGGACCCTGAAAAAGTATAATTATTTTCGATTTGGAAAGGTAGCGTATGAGAACCCGAAAAAAATATAATTAATTTAGCTGCGGACAAGTAGGGTATGAGGACCCTGAAAAAGTAAAAGTAACTTCGATGCGGAAAGTTAGCGTATAAGGGCCTTGAAAAAGTCTAATTAATTTCAATGTGGAAAGGTAGCGTATCAGGACCCTGAAAACGTATAATTAATTTGGCTGCAGAAAAGTAGCGTATGAGGACCCTGAAAAAGTATAATTAATTTCGATGCCGAAAGATAGCGTATGAAGGCCTTAAAAAAGTATGATTAATTTCGATGGGCAAAAGTAGCGTACGAGGACCCTGAAAAAGTGTAATTAATCTCGATGTGATTTTTTAAAATCAATTATTTTTGCTAAATATAATTAATTATTAAGTTACGTCTTATGAAAAATAGACAAACAGTTGGAAATTTCAGAAAAGCCCGCAACATTGTTCCAATTAAGCAAAGATAATATTATTAAAAAGGATCATAAATTGTTTAAAAAATTATTTTTGTGAACCTAAATTTATTATTACTTCACTCCTATTGAAAATTGTACAAAAGCCTGAAATTTAAGATAAAACGGCATCTTTCTAGCATTATTCAGATACAATATTATTAATAATAATAAATTTTTTAAACAATTAATTTTCGTGAATCTAATTAATTAGTACTTAACTTATCTTAATTGAAAATTTCACTAAAAGTGAAAAAGTGAAATTTTATAAACTGCAATTTTATATCCAATTTCTAAGAGAATATGATTAACAATAATAATAAATTGTTGAAACAATCACTCTTCTTAACATTGATGTCCACGGCCTAATTTAAAACCAAATACAGGTTTGGAACAAAAAATTTAGAAGCGTTTTAAGAATTTTGAAAGGCTTCAGAAGAAAGAAAAAACATTTCCTTGGAAAATTAAAAATGATTTGTTATTTTGAATAATTATTTTTAAGAGAATATTTTAAAAGATTGAGAAAGATTTACAAAATTATCAGAAACGAATGTGGAAGATTTTAAAGAAATTTGTTTCATTTGGCAGTATTTAAAAAAACTAGGAAACATTTGAATCATTTTAAAAGGTGTTTAGAAGTTCTGAAAAAATTTCAAAAATAATTTCAAATTTGAAAAAATGTAAAACAACATGTAAATGTTTCACGATTTTGAAATAAAATTTCGATGCATTTTAAGGATTTTAAAACTATTTAACATTAAAATAAATTAACTTTTTATTTAAAGGGTTTTCAGTTTATAACAAAAATGTACTCGTTCAATTTTTAATTTTTAAAATTAAAAATTAATTAAAATCATATAACTTTGAACATTTTTTAATTCATTGATTGATTCTTCAATTCAAAGCATTGAAAGTGATAAGGTGGATATCTATTTTTGGAACTAAATCTTAATTTTTTATTTCCATTGGCCGTGAAAAATGTTGCCTGACCGGCAAAAAACAAGGAAATGACAGGGAATTTTTTCTTTTGATTAACACGGCCACCCTGATTTTCATTTCAGTTTTATGTGACTATATGTCGTCCATCGATCAAATCTAAATTAATTATACTTTTTCAGGGTCCTCTTAGGAAACTTTTCCGCATAGTTCTTTTATCGATTTCCCAATTTTTTTTCTTTGATCCATTTTTTAGAGATGTCTAATATGAATCTTTTTGTAACCTTCGGAAAATTTCTTTTTATTTGTTTATGCAAATATAAAAATAATTTCGTATCACATTTAAGAAAAAACCTAGAAATCAGAGAAATTTAAGAAAATCTGTTTGTTCAGGGAAAAGTCACTTTTATAAAATTTGTATTTAAAAATAACTTTTTAGTAATTTAATGCAGATAAAGTCACTATAGCCATTAGAAAAATAGCAATTGAGACAATTTTCTTTTAATAAATTAATCGATTGTTTAACGATTATTCAATTCAGGATTATACTTATTCTTGAATCTTCTGGAATTCTTTGAAAATATTTTAGGTTGTTTTAAAAGGTTATAAGGGACATGACAAGGTATTAAAACAATGTGTATAATTTTTCATAGAATTAAATCATTTAAAAAGATTTTAAAGTATTTTAACATTTTTAGGGTATTTTATAAAAAATTAATGGCATTTTCAAGAGCTTCGAAAAGTTTTAAGGGCTTTCGAAGGATTTAAAATTTTTTATGGCATTTTAAAAGATTCCAATAAATTGTCCATTCATTTCAATAATTTTAAAGGATTTAAAAGAAATAAAGAAAGATTTTAGGATATTTGAAAAGATTTCTAAGAAATTTGTAATACGAGGGTAGTTCAATAAGTCCTTAGAATGACCAACAGATGGCGCGCGAGTCGCTCCAAATCATCTGTTTTCAGTCAGCACCACTCCCGACTAGATATAT
>NC_046661.1:94121289-94124941 GCF_010883055.1 Belonocnema kinseyi
ATTGACCAAGTGTATAGAGCTCCAAGGAGATTATGTTGAAAAATAAAAAAAAAATTACCCAAAAAAAATTGTTTTTATACTTCATTCTATGGACTTATTGAAGTACCCTCGTACATTTCAATAATCTGAAAAGATTTCAACGGATTTTTAAAGTTTTAGGCTATTTTAAAAAATCAAACTCTTATCAAGAGCTTTCAAAAATTGCAAGGAATTTCAAAATATTTCAAAGGATTTGAAATAATTTATGGTATTTTTAGAATTGTCAAAGGTTTTTACGAGATTTAAAAAGTTTCCAGGGATTAAAAATAATTAAAAGTATGTTAGGGTATTTTAAAATAATTCAAAGTATTTTCAATTGATATCAATAAATTGAAGAGTTTTGAAAAACTTTCAAGATTTTAGAGTATTATAAAAGATTCAAATAAATTCTTAAATATTTCAATAATTTGAAAAGATTTTAAAAGATTTTTAAAATTTTAGATTATTTTCAGAAATTCTGAGAAATTTTCAGGAACTCTAAATAGCTTCAAGGAATTTCAAGATGTTTTAATAGATTTTCTTTGGGGGGTATTTTTAAAGATTTCAACGAATTTTTAATATGTTTCTATAACTTGTGGGTGTTCAAGAAGTTTGTAATATATTTTAATAATTTAAAGAGTTTTAAAAATATTTTAAGATTTAAAATCTTTTTAAAAATCACAAGAAATTTTAAAGAGCTTTAAAAAGTTGCAAAGGATTTCTAAAAATATTAAAGGTTTTAAAATATTTTCAGATATTTCAAAAGATACTGAGAAATTTTCAATTTTTTCAGTAATTTCGATGAATTTTCACTTAGAATTCTACGTAGAGTTCCACTTAGAAATAAGAGTGGAAATCCACCATAAAAATCCACGTCGTTTCCTTAAATCATGTGAAAATCCATGACGAATTTCATTTTAAATTTTCGCGTGAATTATTTTAATTTACCTACCGAATTTCACGTGAAATACCTCAACAGGCATAAAGTCCTACCCGGCTTTCCACGGGGAATCCCACGTGAATTTTTTCTCCTGGGAATAATAAATTTAAAAATTATAAATCAAATTTGTTTATTTAATCCTTAAAAGATACTGTATTAAAAATGTTACAATATTCGAATTTTTATCTTTATTTACACAGGACCACAAAATGGTTTTGGCGGTCTACTAGGATTCTAATAGGTATACTTTATGTTTTTGGGGTCGCTGAACACAAATCATTTCGCAGAATTGAGCCAGCACGTCAGAATGGGCAGTAAAATTCAAAAAATTGTTAAAAACCTGGAATTTCTGAATAAATTTCGTCCCCAAACCTACAAACCTCAAATTAACAAGCCCCAAACCCACAAACTAACAAACCCCAAGCCATCAAACTCCAAACCCACAAACTCCATATAAACAAACCCAAAACCAAAAAGTTCCAAACCCGCAAACCCCCAATTCCACAAGCTCCAAACCCAAAAACTCTAAATGCAAAAACTCAAAATGCAAGAACTCCATATCCACAAACCTACAAATCCCAAACCCACAAACCCCACACCCACCAACCTCAATTCCACAAACCAAAATTCCTCACATCCTATAATACCAATTGAGAAATTGGTTTAATTTGGGGTTGGTGGATTTGGCGGTTGTCAGTTTGGGGTTTGTGGTTGGTTTGGGGTCTATACGTTTGTGGACATAGAGCTTGTGGGTTTGGGATTGTTGTTTTGAGGTTTATACGTTTGTGGATATAGAGCTTGTGGGTTTGGGGTTTGTGGGGTTGGAATTTGTACGTTTGTGTATATGAAGTATGTGGGTTTGGGTTTTGTGGGTTTGGGGTTAGTTTGGGGTTCGTGGGTCTGGGGTTTGTAAGTTTGTGGATATAGAGCTTGTGGGTTTGGAGTTTTTGGGTTTAATGTTTGTGGGTTTTTGGGTTTGGGGTTTGTACGTTTATGTATATGGAGCTTGTGGGTTTGGAGGTTTGTGGGTTTGGGGTTCGTGGGTTCGGGGTTTGTATGTTTGTAGATATGGAGCTTGTGGGTTTGGAGTTTGTACGTTCGTGGATATGGAGCTTGTGGGTTTGGGGTTCGTTAGTTTAGGGTGTGTGAGGTTTCGTTTCGTGTTTTTGGGATTTGTACATTTGTGGATATCTTGCTTGTGGGTTAGGGTTTTGTAGGTTTGTGGATATGGAGCTTTTGTGTATTTGGAGTTTGTGGATTTAGAGCTTGTGTATTTGGATTTCGTGGCTTTGGAGCTTTTTGGTTTGGGGTCTGCGGGTTTGTTGACATGAAGCCTGCGGGTTTGGGAATTGTGGGTTTGGAGTTTGTGGATTTGAGGCTTGTTAGTTTGTGGGTTTTTAGGCTTGTTAGTTTGTTTGTTTTTGGCTTGTTAATTTGGAGTTTGTAAGTTTGGGGACGAAATGTTTGCAGAAATTCCAGGTTTTTAACCATTTTTTGAATTCTACTGCCAATCCTGACGTGCTGGCTCAATTCTGCGAATGAAACATTTGTCAAAAAATCAGGGAATTTTTTAATGAAGTTTTGCGGCCATATTTTACAATACTTTCGGCTTTCTCACTCGAATAATTGTTAGCTAAAAATATTTTCTTTTTTACAGACGTACATGGCTCCTAGTTTGAGTATATTTGGCGACTTCACGAAAGACCCGAGTATAATGTACAATAACTTTCGGGTCTATGGTACGGGTCTGCTGATGGTTATGGGTACAATAGTATTCATTGGCGTCAAATTCGTCAACAAATTTGCGACGGTAGCACTCGCTTGTGTCATCTTGTCCATTGTGGCTGTCTACATTGGACTTTTTGTCAACTTCAATGGAAACGATTTGCTAAAGTGAGTTTTTTTCAATCTAGGCCTCGGATTCACCAAACTATTTACACTATTTTACACATTTTTTAGCAATAACACAATTTTACTACTACCGGGAAAACTCGCCTATTTTCAAATAAAAAAGTTAACTCTTCAACAAAAAATCGAATAGTTAAATTTCCATTTAAAAATTAATATTTTCAACCGAAAATTGTTTTAAAAGAAATTAGAAAAGTTTTTACGCAAAAAAAAAACTGAACTTTCAATTAAAATTATGAATCTTCAATACAAAATTACTTTTAACCAAATAGTTGAGTTTTGAATCAAAAACATTATTTCTTTTTACCAAAAAATACGATTTTTCAACAAAATAAAAGCATTGTTAACTCAAAAAGTTCGATTTTCTACCCAAAACAAAACAGTTAAATTCACATTAAATAAAATCAGTTTTTAAACAAAATATAAATGTTCTACTAAAATGGTGAATCTTTAACCAAAAGATTATATTTCTACCAAGAAAGTTCAATTTTCATCAAAACTTAAGGTTCAATTTTAAACTAAAAAAATATTTTTTTTAAATTTCATTTAACTTAAATAATAAATCTTCAAGATAAAAGATGAATTTTTGGCCCAATAGATGATCACGAATTTTCTACTAAAACGATGAAATTCAACGAAAATTATGAAAGTTGGCTAACAAAAAGATGAATTAGTCACCAAATACTTGAACTTTAAACAAAAAGGTTAATTTTCAACGAAAATTATGAATCTATCCCCCAAAAAATTAATTTTTAACAAAATAAATAAATTTTCAGATACTGAAAT
>NC_046661.1:94125041-94144389 GCF_010883055.1 Belonocnema kinseyi
CAAATCAAAAATCGAATAGTTAAATTTTCATTTAAAAGAATTAATGTTTTCAACCGAACTTTTTTTCAAAGAAATTAGACAATTTTTCACGCAAAAAACTGAACTTTCAATTAAAATGATGAATTTTTAACCAACAAAAAATTATTTCCTACCAAGAAAGTCGAATTTTCAACTAAAAATAAGATAAATTTTTTATTTTAAACCAAATTTGTACTAGTTAGTTTTTAGTAAAAAATTAATTTTCAACCGATGATGTAGAATTTTCAAAATAAAAAATATAAATTTTTTAAAAATTCAAAAATCTACGAAAATGATAAATATTCCAGAAACAGATGAATTTTTGACAACAAAAATATGAATTTTGACCAAATATTTGAAATTCTAACAAAACAGATTAATTTTTAATGAAAATTCTAAATCTTCCCCCCAATAAATTAATTTTTTATCTAATAGTTGAATTTCTAACCATAAAGGTCAATTTATAACCAAGAAGATTTTTTTTTCTATCAAAAAGACGAATTTTTAACAAAATTAGACAATTTTCATTCCCAGAAATAAATTTTTTAATAAAATGATTAACCTTTTACGAAATAAAATCAACATTTCAACCAAAATACTGAATTTTGAACGAAAAAGTTGAATTTCTAACCAAAACATGAGTTTTCTACACAAAAAAAGTTTCAATTTTCATCCAGAAAGATGAATTTTTAGCCAGTAAGATTAATTTTCCACAAAAAAAATTTGATAAAATGCATTAATTTTCAATATAATAGTTAAATTTTCCAACTAAAAAAAGATCAATTTTAAACCAAAAATCAAATAGACGAAGAAGATTAATTTTCTACAAAAAAAAAGACAAATTTTAAACCAAAAATTGAATATGTTAATTTTTAAATATGGCAATTATTTTCAACCGACAAACGAAGAATTTTCACCATAATATTTTATTTTTTAATAAATTAAAAAATAATATTTATATAAAAAAATGAATTTGCCATGAAATGGTGAAATTTTCAACCAAAGAAATACATTTTTAATCAAGAATATTAATGTTTCACAAAAAAAGCGCATTTTCAACTAAATATGAATGTGAATTTTTAAGAAAATAGTTGAATTTTCAACTAAAAATAAGGTAAATTTTGTATTTTAAACCAAATATGAACTAGTAAATTTTAAGGAAAAAAGTTTAATTTTTTACCGATAATGTATAATTTGGATCGAAATAATTCAATTTTAAACTAAAAATTATAAATTAAAAACTCTACTAAAATGATAAATCTTCAAGAAAAAAGATGAATTTTTAACCCAAAAGATCATTTATCAACTAAACTGATGAATTTCAACGAAAATTATGAATTTTTGCTAACAAAAATATGACTTTTTAACCAAATGTTTGAACTCCTAACAAACAAGATTAATTTTTAACGAAAATTATAAATTTTTCGACAAAAAAATTGAGTCTTAACCAAAATATTAAATTTTTAACTAAACAGTTGAATTCCTCAATAAAAAGATGAATTTTCTACCAAATGACGCGAATTTTCTACTAAAAGGATTAATTTTAAACTTCAAAGATTAATTTTCTACAAAAGAATAATAACTTTTGACAAAATACATTAATTTTCAACTTAAAAAGTTCAAAAATCGACTAGTTAAATTTTCGTTTAAAAGTGTTAATGTTTTCAACTGAAATTTTTTAAAAAAGAAATTAGAAAAGTTTTCACGCAAAAAACTGAACTTTCAATTAAAATGCTGAATCTCCTTCAAAAAAAATTATTTTTAACCAAATAGTTGAATTTAAAACCATAAACATGAATTTCTAACCAAGAAGGTTATTTTTCTATCAAAAAGACGAATTTTCAACAAAATGAATCAATTTTCAGTATCAAAAATAAATTTTTAACAGGAATGATGAATCTTTCATCGAACAAAATGAAATTTTCATCAAAATATTGAATTTTTAACTAAAAAGTTGAATTTCTTACCAAAAAGATGAATTTTCTACCAACAAGGATTAATTTTCATACATAAAAATGAATTTTCTACAAAAAAAATTACTTGACAAAATACATTAATTTTCAATCTCATAGTTAAATTTTGAACTGAAAAAAGATAACTTTTAAACCAAAAATTGAATAGACGAGGAAGATTAATTTTCTGCAAAAAAAGACAAATTTTCAACCAAAAATTGGATGTGTTAATTTTTAGGTGTGGACATTATTTTCAACCAAAAAACAAAGAATTTCCGACACAATAATTCAATTTTTAACAAATTAAAAAATAATATTTATGCAAAAAATTAATTTTCCACGAAATGTTTGAATTTTCAATCGAAGAAATAGATGTTCATTCAAGAATATTAATATTAAACAGAAAAGGCGCTTTTTCAACTATATATGAATATGAATTTTTAACAAAATAGTTGATTTTTTTAACTAAAAATAAGGTAAATTTTATATTTTAAACCAAATATGAACTAGTAAATTTGCAGGGAAAAAAACAATTTTCTACCGAGAATGTAGAATTTTCAACGAAATAATTTAATTTTAAACTAAAAAATATAAATTAAAAAAATTTTTTAATTCTACTAAAATGATAAATTTTCAAGAAAAAAGATGAATTTTTGTCCAAAAATATGAATTTCAACGAAAATTATGAATTTTTGTAAACAAAAATATGCATTTTTAACCAAATGCTTTAACTTCTAAACAAAAAGATTAATTTTAAAAAAATGAATCCCCCCCCCCCAATGAATTTTGGACAAAATACTTGAATTTCTAAACAAGTAGATTATTTTTCTCTCAAGAATACGAAATTTGAACAAAATAAAGCAATTTTAAGTGACTGAAATAAATTTTTAACAAAAATGATGAATCTTTCACAGAACAAAATTAATGTTATACCAAAATATTGTATTTTTAACTGAAAAGTTTATTTTCTAACCCAAAAAATGAATTTTCTAACAAAAAAGGACGAATTTTTTAACGAAAAGATGAATTTTCAACCACGAAGATTAATGTTCTACAAAAAAAAATTGACAAAATAATGTAATTTTCGATCTGATAGTTAAATTTTCAACTTAAAAAGAGTAACTTTCAAACCAAAAATCGAATAGTTAAATTTTCATTTTAAATAATTAATGTTTTCATCCGAAAATTTTTTTAAAGAAATAAGAACAATTTTCACGCAAATAACTGAGCTTTCAATTAAAATGATGAATCTTGAATAAAATAAATGTTTTTAACTAAATAGGTGAGTTTTTAATCAAGAACATGATTTTTTTACCAAAGAAAATGATTTTTCAACTAAATACGTGCATAATTAACTATAAAAGATCAATTTTCAACAAAAAATGGAATAGTTCAATTTTCAGCGAAAAAAATTTATTTTCAACCGATAATGACGATTTTTCAATGAAATAGTGCAATGTTAAAATTAAAAATATAAAATTTAAAATAATAATTCTACTGAAATCATAAATCTTTAAGAAAAAGATGAATTTTTGACCCAATAGACCCAATTTTCAACTAAAAAAGGTATCTTTTAAACCAAAAATCGAATAGACGAAAAACAGAAAAAGAACGAATTTTTAACCAAAAATTGGATATGTTAATTTTTAGGTATTGAAATTATTTTCGACCTACAAACGAAAAATTTTCAGCCTAATAATTCAGTTTATAACAAATTAAAAAAATAATTTTTATCCGAAAATTGAATTTTCCACGAAATGATTAAATTTTCAACCAAAAAAAATAAATTTTTAATCAAGAATATTAATGTTTAACAAAAAATGACGCATTTTCAACGAGATATGGATATTAATTTTCAACAAAATAGTGGAATTTTCGCATTGTAAATTTTAAATCAAACATGGAATAGTTAAACATTTAGTTAACAAATTGTTTTCAAATAAACAAGACGAATTTTCTACAAAATAAATCAATTTTCAACCAAAGAAATACATTTTTACAAAAATAAATTATCTTTCACCCAATAAAATGAATTTTCCACCAACAAAAATTAATTTTCTGCAAAAAAAAATTAATTTGAGACAAAATACATCAATTTTTAACCAAATAGTTAAATTTTCAACTATAAAATATCACTTTTCAACCAATTGTCGAAGAATTAAAATTACATTTAAAAAAAATTAATTTTCCATCAAAAGAAGGACGAGTTTCCAGAAAATTATTGTCATAATAACGATTAATTTTCTTCCAAAAAACACTATTTTTAACAAAATACATGAGTGTTAAGCTAAAAAATATAAATTATGAACTGAAAATGGAACAGTTAAATTTTCACTACAAAAATTAATTTTTAATGCAAAAACGAATTTTTAACAAAATAGATCAATTTTTAACTGACAGAATTAAATATTTCCTAAATAAGACGAATTTTCATAAAAATACATGACTTTTAAACTGAAAAAAAGCATAACTTATAAACACAAAATGGAATAATTTACTTTATATTATTCTTTTAAATATTTTTAGTTTCATATATTTCATAAAGTTTTGTTATGTTTGTATTTCATGTTATCTTCTTCCTCATTTTATTCTTCAAAATTGTACATTTATTGTAAAATTTGGTTTAAAAATTATCCGCTTTCCACCCAATTTAAATTTAATATATGAAAAATAGCTTTTTTTAAACATATTATGGATAAATGTTTATAATTCATCCGTGAAATAGAGCCAAAGTGTCAGTCATTCAGTTTAAAAAGAACAAATTTAATATTTTCAGTACGGTCAGTTAATCTTGCATAATTCTGAATTTCATCAATTTAACATTATTGTTTTATTTCTTTGGTTGAAAACTGACCTTTTTATTTGAAAAATTACTGGATTTGTTGAAAATTCAAGTTATTTTTTGTCAAATTCAACGGCTTTTAATTAAAAATATTTTTGGGTTGAAATATCAACTTTTAAATTTTAATTTATTTCTCAAAGATTCATCTCTGTTTTAAAATAAACTATTTTGGTGAAAATCAGTTTCTTTCTCTAGAAATTGTTAACTGAAAAATTAACTGTCCATGTTTTTTTGAAAAATTCCCTTCATTTTAGCTTAAAACTGAACCATTTAGATGAAAATTCATGTATTTTATTTAAAATTGTCTCCTTTGGTTTGAAAAATCATTCTTCGTTTGAAAATTTAACAAGTTTATAAAAATGAGTTTTTCTTTTCTTGAAAATTGACCTTTTATTTGAAAATTTGACTTTGTGTCAGAAAATTGATTTTTTTAAAAATTATTCTTATTTATGCATTTATTTATTTTGGTTTAAAGCTTATTTCTTTGGTAAAAATTTCACTACTTTGTTAAAAATATTTGTTGTTCAAAAATAATATTTCAGTTGAGAAATTTTGTTGTTGAAAATTCAATATTTTTGGTTGAAAATTTAATTATTGTGTTCAAATCTTCTTTTTTTGCTTCAAAATTATTTATTTTAACTGTGAATTGAACTATTTAATTTTTTGTTACAAATTAATTTTTTTTAATTGCAGGTTCAGTTTTTGCGAAGAAAATTTTTTCAACGAAAGATATAATATTTGATATTCCAACCAAAAATTATTGTAATATTAAATAAAAAAACAGTTGAATTTAAACAATAATGACAAATTTTAAGGCAAATACTTGATTTTTAAGTTCAAAAATTTGCAATAAAATAAATAAATTTTCATCGAAAGAAATGAATTTGCAACTAAAAAAATTGTAACCAAAAATGAAGTAGGTTAATTTTCAGTTAAAAAATCATTATGCACTGAAAAAAGGATATTTGAACAAAATACTTAATTTTCCAAACAAAAATAATACATTTTTAACAACAAAAAAAGGACTTTCCAGCACGAAGATTAATTTTCTATCAGAAAGTCAATTTTTTAATTCAAAAAAAATTTGTAACAGAAAAAAAAGAATATTTGACAAAAATAAATGAATTTTCAAACAAGAAGGATAATTTTCAACAAAAAAAGTCCATTTTCGATCACTTAGTTGAATTTTCAACTAAAAAGATCAATTTTTAAAAAAATTATTTATTTTAAATCGGTTAAATTTTCAATCTAAAAATTACTTTTAACCAAAAATATTAATTTTCAACCAAAATAGATCAGTTTTCCATAAAATATATAAATTTTAATCCTAATGATTCATTTTTTAATTAAAAGATGCGGATTTTTAACAAAAAATGGACCATTTAAATTTGCAGTTAATCAGTTTTCAAGGAAAAAAACTGATTATCGTAAAAATAGTTTATTTTAAACCGAAGACATGAATTTCCAACCAACAATATAAAATTTAATAGTTGATATTTCAATAAAAAATTATTTTAAATTAAAAGCGGTTGGGTTTAACCAAAAAGGCCTTTTTTCATCGAATTGTGTAATTTTTTGAATAGAAAATATCAGTTTTTAATCAATAATAAAAGAAAAACAAATAAAAGACCAATTTTCAACCAAAGATCGATAAAATTTTAGTGAAAAAAAGTCGAGTTCAACCAAAAAAAGGATTGCGTACTCTGTTGGGGTTTAAACTCCCCCTTTAAAGAGGCCCGAAGAGCGGGAAGCCCTCATTGGTTTCAATTGGGTACATATTTGTTAATTTCAAATCGACCCGCGCTTTTCGGCACATGCGTAGAAAGGTAGGGGTGGAGACCCCTCCAGCCTTCAAATTATTGAACCTGTGTATTTCAAGGCAGTTAAAATAGGCGAGCTTTTACTATATTTCGAAAAAAATACACCAAAGACACTATTTTCTGGAATTTTTTTGCTTTCCCTTTTCTTTCTTATTTACCAATTTTCTTTACTTTTTCTCGTAAAATATTTTTCAACTTTGTCGCTAATTCGCATAAATTACGTAAAAGTTTTTCTTCTTCGGAAGTTTCGAATCACTAATTTTTTTCGTGTATTTATTTCGGGGTCATCCAAAAATAACGTTAGATAATTTAGGATGATCTTACTGTTTCTGATGAATTTAACCCTCAAAGCGCATACATGGTAAAAATCACGGTAAAGTTCATCGTGGGTGTTCAATACCCCAGCCTATTTAATCATGTATTGTTTAACCCCTATTGAATATTTGGTCACAATAAAATTATCCGATATAGGTTAAGGTATCTTTTATAACGTAAATTTGATTTTATAGCTCTTTATTTTAATTTTATTTAAAAAATTATAGAAAAAAAGTGAGAATATGTTTTTTTTTTACATAAAAATTCATAACTCACGCAATTTTAATTATTTTAAATTGAAAATTTATGACTATACTTTTGAAATAGTGTACTTTGATATAAAAAAAATTGCAACGTGGTTGCTTAAAAAAAAATTTATTTGCACAGTTGAAAAGTCAATTTTATGATAAAATGATAAATCAGATATTTTTCTTCTGAATCGATTTATTATTATAAAAATTGCGGAACTTTGACATATAATACTATAAAAATACAAGAAATTGAAAAACGAGACATATATAACTGTATTTTAACAATTATATTTTATTCAACACATCCACAGTTTGCCCTCGCACGACGCGCTGCCGTTAGTTATTAGCCATCTACAAAGAAAAAAAGTATGAAATATTTGAAACAAAAATTATTTCACTTCATATGATATACTTACGTTAGAAAGTAAACATAAGTCAATTAAATTTCAACAACAAAATTTGCTCCAAAATTACTTTTTCACCCACTAAGTGCACACTGGGTGTTATGTACCCCACGATTTTTTTACCTCCTCTTCAGCAACTGCTGCTAGTAGACTAACGCTTGACGCAGTATGCTTAATAACTTTACTTACAGTTAGTGCCTCCAACTAAAGCTAGATGGGGACACTTACTCCATTTTTTCGAGTTTAGTATGGTTTATAAGAGTTTGAAAATTGCTTGGGGTGTCAGAGACCCAAAATGCACTTTAAGGATTAATCTTTAAAGCTATTAGATCTAAGCATTCTTTATATTCAATTATTTCTTCTTTTCTAAATTTCATAAAATATTAAGTACCTTATTTCCTCTTTTTTGAGCTCTTCTTTTGCTATTTGATCCCGAAAATGACTAAGCTGATCTAATAAAACTAATTAATACATTTAAGGATGTGCACCCTCGGGAGAAGATTACTGAAGGATGTGGCTACACAAAACTGCACTAAACCATGGCTGCGAGAAAATGTCTTCTGTAACAGGACAACTGGAGTTTGTGACGAATACTTTCAAAATAACGAAGTGAATATTATTAACGGCATCCGGGGACTATCAAGTGGAGTCTTTCTAGGTATCAAAAAACTTACTGCTCTTACTAAAATCAAAATGAAATCTGCTTTCTTGTAAATAATTTTATGCACCGAAATCTGAGGATGAATAAATTCACAAATTAAAATTAGATTTCTAAACTACATTGAAACTTGTATGTGTGGTTTGATGCGGCGGGGACGCATGAATCATTTCTTTTGTTTTTGGACGCATGACGCAACCTGATGCAACTAATGCACTGGGAGTAAATTTCTCTCCGAAATTGCCGAAGACAAAAATTCTAGAAACGCATAAATCCAGTTTACGGAAATGATTGTTTCTTTTTAAATTTAAAATCAATAAAATCGTTGTTAAAAATTAATTTCTTTGACCGAAAATTTTAATTCTTTGTTCAAAATTTGCTGTTGAAAGTTTAATTATACCATTTTTTCTTTAAAATTTATATTTTTAGTTGAAAAATGAACCTTTTTTGGTAAAAAATTAATTTTATAGGTCTAAAATTTTAACTGTTTTGTTAATAATGTGTATATTTTGCTCAACATTCTTTTTTTTTATGCAGTTAATTTTCTATGTTAAAAATGCAACTATTTGGTTGAAAACTAATCTCTTTAAGTTGGGGATTTAAGTTTGTATTTTGAAAATTTGTCTTTTTTGGTTAAATTAAACTATTTTTGGTGTTTGAAAAAACAAAATTTTTCACTTGAAATATTAACTAATCCATTTTTTTGTAGAAAATTCATCATTTTTAATGGAAAATTTAACTATTTAATGGAAAATTCATTTTTTTTTTTTAATAAAACTTATCTTTTTGGCTCAAAATTCAACTAAATATTCGGTTGAAAATTTATATTTTTTGATAGAAATTTAATGTTTTTGATTATTAATGCAACGGTTTGTTTGAAAACTAATCTGTTTTAATTGAGGATTGAATAGTTTTTGTGAAAATTCGTATTTTTTATTAAAATCAGCGGTCTTAAATAAAATAATTTTCTCGTTTTTGTTTGTAATATTAACTATACCTTTTTTTCGTCGGAAATTCTTGTTTTTATTCAAAACTTAATTTTTTTAAATGCTCGTTTAACTATTCTATTTTCGTTATAATTTTTTTTATTTGAAGCTTAAGTTATTTGGTTGGAAATTTATGTATTTTGTTAAAAATTCGTATTTTCTGATGCAGAAAATAAAAAAAAAATTAAAAATTGTTGGTTCAAATATTAACTATTATGTTTTTCGTTGAAAATTACACACTACTTTGTTGAAAAATTAGTTTTTGTATGTTAAAAATTAATTTTTTAACCGGAAATTTAAAGTTTCGGTTGAAAATTCAAATGTTTGGCTGCAAATTAACTTTATTTTTTTTGAAAAATTCATATTTTCTGGTTGAAAATTCAACTTTTTTGTAGAAAATTTCTAGTTTAATGTATTTTGTTGACAATCAATCTTTTTGGTAGAAATTCAACTATTTTGTAGAAAACTTGTTTTTTTTTTTTGCTGAAAATTAATTTTTTGAGATAAATATTTAAGTATTGCCTTTTTGGTTAAAAATGGACATTTCTGTATTTCAAAAATCAACTGTTTGGTTGAAAATGTATGTAATTGGTTAAAAATTTTTCTATATTATTATAATAATAATCTTTTTGTTTGAAAATTCAACAATTTGGTATAACGATGATTTATTTCGTTGAAAATTCATCTTTTTGTAAAAAATTAAACTATTTTATAGAAAATTCGTTTTGCTGCTAACATTTTTTTACTAAAAATTTAAATATTTTCTTTTTGGTTAGAGCTGATTCTTTTTTGATTGCAAATTTAATTATTTGGTTAAAAATTTATGTAATTGATTGAAATTACGTCTTTTTTAGTAGAAAATTTTAACTTTTTATTAAAAATTCAATTATCTTTTTGGTAGAAATTTCAATTGTTTTGTAAAAGATTTCTATTTTTTGGTGATGATTAATTTTTTTAAATAAAAATTTTAATATTGCATTTCTTGTTAAACTTGATCTTTTTTAGTTTGGAAATTCACCTATTTATACGTATAATAGTTAAATTTTCAATATGAAAACTTAATTTGGTTAAAAAAACATTTTTTAACAAAATATTTAAGTTTTTAGCCAAAGAGACGAATTTTCAATTAAGATTGTGCATTTCTAGTCAAAAATTTAATTTTTTAAAAAATATATTAGTTTTCAACCAAATAATTAAATTTTCAAGAAAAATATTTCAGTTTTCATACAAAAGGAGTCATTTTCTAGTAAGAATCTTAATTTTATTTCAAAAGGACGAATTTTCAGTTAAATACATGAATTATCAACTAGGTAGTTGAATTTTCAGTTTGAAAAGACACATTTTCAACCATACGCAGTTCAATTCTCAATTAGAAAATATATTTTATTCACCAAACAGGGAATAGTTTAATTTTAGTTCAAACATTAAATTTTATTTTTAAGAAATAAAATTTTAACAAAATAGTTAAATTCTCAACGAAAAAGAGGAATTCTAAACTAAACAGTTGACTTTTTAAACAGAAATGATATTGTTTATCCAAATTGTTTAATTTTCAACAACGGGTAATTATTTTGAACTAATTAGTGAAGTTTTCAACTAAACACATTAATAGTTAATCAAAAAGATGAGTTTTTTAATGAAAAATACGAATTTTCAACCAAAAATGGCATAGGTACATTATAAGTTTAAAAATTTTATTTTTCAACTTAAAACACTAATTTTGAAATAAAAACTTAAATTTTCAACCGAGAATATCAATTTTCTTCAAAAAAATACAAATTTTTAATAAACTACATGAACTTGTAACCAGAGTTGAATTTTCCAGAAAATAGTTTAGTTTCAACCAAAAAGATGAATTTTCTATCCAAAATCTTAATTTTCTGACTAAAATACGAATTTTCAACAAAATACTAATAATAACTAACACGGGAAAAATAACAAATTTTTTAAAAAGTGACTTTTCAACCAAGCGCATTAATGTTTGGACAAAATAGTGAAATCTTCAAACAAATACATTAATTTTTAACTAAATACTTGAATTTTCAATTAAACAGTATCAATTCTTCACGAAAAATGGAATAGTTCCATTTTCAGTTCAAAAATTAAATTTTAAACAAAACAAGAAGAAAACAATTTTTAACAAAATAGTTGAATCCACGAACAAAAAGATGAATTTTTGAACAAACAGATGAATTTTCTAACAAAAATGATACTGTTTTAAAAAAATTGATTAATTTATAATAAATTGCATTATTTCCAAATTAATACCAAAAAATGAATTTTTAAGAAAGCAGTTAAACTTCCAAACCAATTAGTTGAATTTTCAATCACAAATATTCATTTTCTTCCAAAAAATTTTTTTTCTTTAAATACATGAATTTTCAATAAAATAGTTCAGTTTTCAAACAAAAAGATTAATTTTTTAGCAAGAATCTTAATTTTTCGCTAAAATACGAATTTTTTTAACAAATTAAGAATTTTTAACTAATAACTTAAATTTTCAATTAGAAAATAAAAATTTCCACAAAAAATGGAATAGTTAAATTTTTAGTTCAAAAAGCTAAATTTTAACTAAAAAAGAAAAAATTCTCAACAAAATAGTTCTGAAAATACGAATTTTAAAAAAAGACATGACTTTTTGGGGCTAAATAGATAAATCTTCAACCAATAACATGACTTTTCAACTACATAAATAGTTGAATTTGTAATTAAAAAATATAAAATTTAAAAAAAAATAGAATAGTTACATTTGCAAGTAAATTATTTTCTAAAAAAAAATTTTAAACAAAATATTTAAAATTTCCACCAAAGAGACGAATTTTAAACTAAAATTATAAAACGAATTCACAACAAAATAGTTGAATCCTCAACCAAAGCGGCTTGAATAAATAGTTCATTTTTCCACATAAAAAATATTTTTTTAACAGTTCAATTTTCAAAAAGTACATTATTTCTTAACCAAATAGTGGAATTTGGAAGCAAGAAATTATCTACCAAAAAGAACAAATTTTTAACGAAATACCTGAAATTTCAAGCAAGAACATTTTTTACCCAAAAAGACAAATTTTTAACAAAATACATAACAATTTTTTACTAGGAAATCTAAATTTTTATGGAAAATGTAATAGTTACATTTTCAGTAAAAAACTAATTTTTGACAAAAAAATTTTTTTCAGAAAATAGTTCCATTTTCAACTAAAATCGGAAATATTCAAAGATAAAACTGAATTTTGAACAAAGTAGTTGAAATTCCAGCTAATTTTGAATTTTGAACTAAAAAAGATACATTTTCCAAAAAATTGAAATAGTTATATTTTTATTTAAAAAAAGAAATAATTTTTTTATTAATACATTAATTTTTAACTTAAAAAAGTCCAATTTTTACCAAGAATGTAATAAGCTATATTTTCAGGAAAAAGAAACTAATTATTAATTAAAAATAAAATAAATTTTAACAATATAGTTATAGTTTGTTTGAAAATTGTTGAATTTTCAACTAAGAATATAAATTGTGGATCGAAGAAATAGTTCAATTTGCAACTGTAATTATGAACATTCTACCAGAAAACTGAATGTTTAACAAATTGGATTTTTTAACTACGAAAGATAAATTTTGAACAAAAACTGGAATATTTAAATGTTCAGTTAAAACAATTAATTGTGAATTGAAAAGAAAACAAATTTCAATAACACAGTTATATTTTTTTTTTAATTATTGAATTTTTATCAAAAATGTTGAATTTTCATCTAAAATCAAGAATATTCAACCAGAAAACTGAATTTTTAACTTCAAAAAACAACAAATTTGAACAATATAATAAAAGAGATACTTCGGGTTTCAATCGTATACAAAACTAGTAACTACAAAGCATTAAATATATTATATGAACAAAATAGTTATATTTTTTATCAAAATTTTAAATTTTCTACGAAGAATAGAAAGTTTCGATTGAAAAAGATGATTTTTTAACTAAATATATGCATTTTTAAATAAAAAACATCAATTTTTAATAAAAAATTGACTAGTTAAAGTTCTAGTTAAGAAAATTAATTTTTAAAAAAATTTGACAACTTTCGAATTACCTTTGTGAATTATTTTGATTACTCTGAATCTCAATTTAATTCAGAGTGGCCTCTGGACTGGGAAAAATCGAGAAATGATAGTAAATAATGATAGAAATGATAGTAAATATTCTCAATTTTTAAATAACATCAAAATAATGTATTCATAATTATAAATTTATTTTCATTTAATAGTTTATTAATTTATTTATTATGGTTATTCAATTATTATATTCATATTTATTAAATTTCTGATATTGTTTCAGTCTAAAATTTGAGAATTCGAAATTTTTTAATTAAAAAAAAGATCAATTGCTTAATATTTGGAAATATTTGACTGTTCTTTTAAAATTAATGATTAAAAAACAAATATTCGAAACCAAACAAAGAAAAAAATAAATTCCGAACGCTACAATTTTAATTGTTCCATTTCAAAATTTATAATTTCTAAGTAAAATTGCTGTATTTTGTTATATAAATAAATATTGAACATCTATTATTCCTAGAAAAAATCGATTAAGTTCAAGAGACATTTCGAAATTTTGAAATTTTGAAAAACTTCAAAATTAATATAAAATTTGAAATTATTTCAAATAAATTGAACGAAGTTTCTACGTATACCGACAAAATACGACTATTCATACTGAAATTTCAGTGCAAACAGTCCAAGATGGCCTAATTTAAAACAAAATATAGATTTTTGCATATTACGAACAATAAACTTAGAAATTTTGCAAGAATTGTGAAAGGCTTTTAGGAATAAACAAACATTTCTAGGAAAATCGAAAGCGATTTTTTTATTTTGAAAAATTAATTTTAAGAGGATATTGAAAAATAATTCTAAAATTGTAAAAAATGAATGGGAACAATTAAAGGAAATATTTTTTATTTTGCAGGATTAAAAAAAAATTAGGCAAGCTGTTAGGAAAAATTCAAATAGTTTTTAAAAAATGTTCAGAAGTTCTGAAAAAATTTCAAGAATAATAAAAAATAATCTAAAACAGCATTTAGATTTTGCAAGACTTCGAAATAAAATTTGGAAGTTTTTTAAGGAATTTAAACGGTTTGAAATGAGAATAATTTAACTTTTAATTTAAAAAGTGTTAAGTTTATAAAAAAATGTAATCGCTCAATTGTTAACGTTTTTAGTTAAAAACTGCTTAAAATTATTTGTAGCTCAGTTTTCATTACTTCAAATGGGAAAATTTTTAGCTTTAGAGTGCGAATTTTTAAATTTCATTGATCGTGAAAAATGTTTGTGAACCGGAAAAACCCAAGAAACGACTGGGAATTTTTTCTTTTATGAAAACGGCTAGTCTGTAATTTTTTTCATTACGAGTACTTAAATTACCCCCGGATTGAAAGTTGGGATAACAGAGCAATCCAGCTGATTACCATAGTTGTTTTTTCCCCTTTTTAGCCATTAAGCATTTTAAAATGTTCACGGGTTCATGAAATAGGATTTTTTTACCAGAAACTTTTAAAGTCAATGTTTAAATAATTCTAACATTTCTATACTCTCACGAATGCCATGAAATTCTTCTTTTAGAAAACATTTGGGGTAGTTTTCAAGAAGAAGGTCAGTTCATCGCGAAGTACAACCAACCCAAAGATATCGACAAGACGACACCTTACCCCTACAATCAGATTCAAGTCGACTTGACAACCACCTTTACGATCCTCATTGGAATATTCTTCCCCTCAGTGACAGGTAAATCCCCTTCAATCCTGTCCAATCGCTCTAAAAAAATCCGCAAACTCTCTTCAACTCCCCTTCTAGGAATCATGGCCGGCTCCAACAGATCCGGTGATCTAGCAGACGCCCAGAAATCAATCCCCATCGGAACGATCTGCGCCATCCTGACAACATCGACCGTCTATCTCTCCTGCGTCCTCCTCTTCGCCGGAACAGTCGACAACCTTCTCCTCCGGGACAAGTTCGGCCAAAGCATTGGCGGAAAACTCGTCGTCGCGAACATCGCCTGGCCCAACGAATGGGTCATCCTGATCGGGTCCTTCCTCTCAACTCTGGGCGCTGGTCTCCAGTCCCTAACCGGGGCGCCAAGACTCCTCCAAGCCATTGCCAGGGACGGAATCATCCCCTTCCTAGGTCCCTTCGCCAAGAGTTCGAGCCGCGGTGAACCCACAAGAGCTCTCGTTGTCACAATCCTGATCTGCCAATGTGGAATCCTCCTAGGAAATGTGGATCTCCTCGCTCCACTGCTCTCCATGTTCTTCCTGATGTGCTACGGATTCGTGAACCTCGCCTGTGCTCTCCAGACTCTCCTGAGGACTCCCAACTGGAGACCAAGATTCAAGTTCTACCACTGGAGTTTGTCCTTCCTTGGCCTCTCGCTCTGCATAGCGATCATGTTCATGACGAGTTGGTACTACGCTCTTCTTGCCATGGGAATGGCAGGCCTCATCTACAAGTACATCGAGTACCGCGGAGCAGAAAAAGAATGGGGAGATGGTATTCGAGGTCTTGCTCTTTCAGCAGCGCGGTATTCCCTCCTGAGACTGGAGGAGGGTCAACCTCATACCAAAAACTGGAGGCCGCAGATCCTCATCCTGGCTAAGCTGACTGATGATCTGGTTCCAAAATATCGGAAGCTTCTGGCATTCGCGAGTCAACTCAAGGCCGGTAAGGGCTTGACGATTTGTGTGAGTTGTATTGGTGGCGATTACGCGCGGAATTCTGGAGAAGCTTTGGCAGCGAAGCAGAGTTTGAGGCGGTCGATGGAAGAGGAGAAGGTGAAGGGATTCGTGGATGTTTTGGTGTCGAGAAATACAGTTGATGGTTTGAGTGCTCTCGTGCAGACAACTGGATTGGGTGGAATGAAGCCTAATACTGTTATTCTTGGATGGCCGTACGGATGGAGGCAATCTGAGAATGAGAGAACTTGGAGAGTCTTTCTCCAGACGGTGAGGAATGTTACGGCTTCGAGAATGGCGCTCTTGGTGCCAAAAGGTATCAACTTCTTCCCGGATTCGACAGAGAAGGTTGTGGGGAATATTGATGTCTGGTGGATTGTTCATGATGGCGGATTGCTGATGCTGTTGCCCTTCTTGCTGAAGCAACATCGCACCTGGAAAAATTGTAAGATGAGGATTTTCACGGTCGCCCAGATGGAAGACAACTCGATCCAGATGAAGAAGGATTTGAAGAAGTTCTTGTATGATCTCAGGATTGAGGCAGAGGTCGAAGTTGTAGAAATGGTGAGTGATGAAACAAGAGAAGTTAGTAGTTTCTTAGGAGAAATTAGGAAGTTAAGAAGCTACAGATACTACTAGTTTCTTAGTAGAAATTAATAGATTCTTAGGATAAATTGTTAAGTTAAGAAGCACGGGAATGTATTTTTTTTAGATAAAATTATTGATCAAAGAAGCAAAAGAAAGTATTAGCTTCGTAGGAGAAATTAATAAGTTAAAAAGCAGAAGAAATTAGCAGTTTCTCAGAATGAATAAGTAGTTTCTTAGAAGAAACTCATAATTTAAGAAGGTGAAATTAGTATTTTCTCATTCGAAATTAGTTATTTAAGAAGCACGAGTAAGTAGTAGTTTATTAGAAGCAATGAGTAGTTTCTTGCGTGAAATAAGTAGTTTTTCAGGAAAAATTAGTAATTTCTGATGAGCAATTATCAGTTTTTCAGGATAGATGAGTAATTTCTCTGGAGCAGTTAGTAGTTTCTCAGAAGAAGTTAGTAGTTTCTAAGAAAAAATAAGAAAGTTGAGAAGCAGAAAAAAGTAAGTTTCTAATTCGAAAGGAGTAAGTTCTGAGTATTGTAACTTTTTCAAAATAAATGATTAATTTTGCAGAAAAATAAATTAGCAGCTTAAAAAGCAGGAGAAAGTACTCATTTATCTGCAGAAATTAGTAGTTTTCTCTACAAATTTGCAGTTCTTCAGGAAAAATTATTAGTTAGTTAAGAAGCCAAAGAAAAAAGTAGTTTGACAGGTGAAATTAGTAGTTTTGCAAAATCGTAGCTGAAATTAGTAATTTACTAGTAGAAACTAGTAGGCTTTCAGAAGAAATTAGGCATTTAAGAACCAGATCAAATAATTAGTTTCTCATTAGAAATTAGTAGTTTTCAAGCAAAATTAGTAGTTTTTTAGGATCAATTAGTAGTTTATCATGAGTATTTAGTAGTTTCTCATTAAAAATTAGTAGTTTCTCTCAGACAAAATTATTCATTTCTGAGGAGCAATTAGTAATTTTTTAGTAGTAATTAGTAATTTCTCATGTGAAATGAGTAATTTTTTGGAGCAATTAGTAATTTCTCAGGAGAAATTACTAGTTTTGAAAAATCATAGATGAAATTTGTAATTTACTAGTATAAACTATTAAGTTTTTAGAAGAAATGAGGAAGTTAGGAAGCAGAGCAAATTAGTAGATTTTCATAAGTAATTAGTAGTTTCTCAGGGAAAATTAGTAATTTCTGAGGAACAGTTAGCGGCTCCTAAGGAGCAATTAGCAATTTCTCAGGAGAAATTAGTAACTTTCAGGAAAAATGAGTAATTTCTCTGGAGCAATTAGTAGTTTCTCAGGAGAAATTAGTAGTTTTGCAAAATCGTACTTGAAGTTAGTAATTTACTAGTAGAAACTTTTAGGTTTTCAGAAGAAATTAAGAAGTTCAGAAGCAGAGGAAATTAGTAATTGCTCAGGAAAAACTAGTAATTTTTCAGGATCAATTAGTATTTTCTCATGAGTAATTAGTAGTTTATCATTAGAAATTAGTAGTTTCTCAGGAAAAACTAGTAATTTTTAAGGATCAATTAGTATTTTCACATGAGTAATTAGTAGTTTATCATTAGAAATTAGTAGTTTATCCGGAAAAATTAGTCATTTCTTAGGAGCAAATTAGCAATTTCTCAGGAGAAATGAGTAGTTTCTCTGGAGCAATTAGTAGTTTCTCAGGAGAAATTAATAAATTTCCAGGAGCAATTACTAGTTTCCCAAGGAAAATGAATAATTTCTGAGGAACAGTTAACGGTTCCTAAGGAGTAATTAGTTATTATTTAGGAGCAATTAGTAATTTTTCAGGAGAAATGAGTAATTTCTCTGGAGCAATAAGTAGTTTCTCAGGAGAAATTAGTAGTTTTGTAAAATCATAGTTGAAGTTAGTAATTCGCTAGTAGAAACTTCTAGGGTTTCAGAAAAATTAGGAAGTTAAGAAATATAGGAAATTAGTAGTTTCTCAGGATAAACTTGTAATTTTTCAGGATCAATTAGTAGTTTCTCATGAGTAATAAGTAGCTTCTCATTAGAAATTAGTAGTTTATCCGGAAAATTAGTCATTTCTGAGAAGCAATTAGTAGTTTCTCAGACAAAATTAGTAATTTTTCAGGGTCAATTAGTAGTTTCTTATGAGTAATGAGTAGTTTCACATTAGAAATTAGCAGCAATAAGTAGTTTCTCAGGAGAAATTAGTAGTTTTGCAAAATCGTAGTTCAAGTTAGTAATTTACTAGTAGAAACTTTTAGGGTTTAAGAGGAAATTAGGAAGTTAAGAAGTAGAGGAAATTAGTAGTTTCTCAGGAGAAATGAGTAATTTGTCAGGATTAATTAGTAGTTTCTCATGAGTAATTAGTAGTTTATCATTAGAAATTAGTAGTTTATCCGGAAAATTAGTCATTTCTGAGAAGCAATTAGTAGTTTCTCAGGCAAAATTAGTAATTTTTCAGGATCAATTAGTAGTTTCTCATTAGAAATTAGTAGTTTATCAGAAAAAATTAGTCATTTCTGAGGAGCAGTTAATAGTTTCTCAGGAGCAATTAGTAGTTTCTCGGAAAAAATTATTCATTTCTCAGTAGAAATTTATCATTTTTTAGGAGCAATGATTAGTTTTTCAGGAAAAATTAATCATTTTCTTGAGGAAATTATCAGTCCATTAGGTGAAATTATTAATTTCTCATTGTAAAGGCGTAGTGTCTCAAAAGAAATTACGAGGGTAGTTCAATAAGTCCTTAGAATGAAGTATAAAAACAATTTTTTTTGGGTAAATTTTTTTTTATTTTTCAACATAATCTCCTTGGAGCTC
>NC_046661.1:94144489-94150739 GCF_010883055.1 Belonocnema kinseyi
TCTAGTCGGGAGTGGTGCTGACTGAAAACAGATGATTTGGAGCGATTCGCGCGCCATCTGTTGGTCATTCTAAGGACTTATTGAACTACCCTCGTAGTAAGTTAAGAAATAGGACAATTTAGTAGTTTCTCAGGTGAAATTAGTAAGCTAATAAAGATTAAATCAGGATAGCCGCTGGACCGGAAAACCGGGAAATGATCGGGAATTTTTTGAGACCGGGAAAAACCGGGAAACGTCAGTGAATTTTTTTTACCAAGAATTTAGAAAATTTGTAGAAGAAAAATCTGTCCACGTTCGATTTCAACAGTTTTTTAGTAGTTATTTGAATTTTTATGTTTCTAGTTATGCTATTATTTAGCTTACAATGTGTAATTTCAAATTTTGTCACTTTAAAAATTTTCCATTTAAAATTTTCATTTTTAAGCTTAAATTTTTAATTCCAAGAATTTTGTAAAGCTCTCCTAATGACTTGAACAACTAAAACATAAAAGCATTCGATGTAGAAAATTTTGAATAAAAAAAATTTTTCTTTAATAAATAAATTTTTTTATTTTTCTGTACTTTGAGTAATAAAAAGTGAACAAAAATGATTTGACAAAAAGATTTAAAATCAGTTAAAGATTTAGGATTTTTCATATTTGAACGTTAAAACTTAAACGGTTTCGATTTGAAAGTCGTAATCATTAAACAAATGTGAACGTGTGACTGAAAGTTTATAAACTATTTTCAACTTAAAAATAACTTCATAATAATATATTCTTAATTAAAGGATTTTATTATATTTAAAATATTGTTTTAGTCTAAAATATTCCATTTTTAACCCATTCAATTTGAAATTTTTAATTGAAAAAAAAGATTATTTACTGAATATTTAGCAATATTTGAATTTTTGTTCAAGACAAGTAAATTGAAACCGAATATTTAAAAGTGAAGAATCATTAATTAAATTGTTTGATATAGAAAGCCTGTAGTCGTTAAAGTTTCGAAGAGCCTTTAAACTTTGAACGTTACAATTTTAATTCTTGTATTTGAAAAATGCTAAATTTGTAAGTAAAATTTTTTTATTTTCATGTAGAATTTACAAATGAACATTTGTAGAAAAAATTTGAGTAATTTTAAGAGATATTTAGAAGTTTTAAAATGATAAAAAATTATCATGCAAATTTTAGAAAGTTTTCTTAAAATTTTCTAGAATCTTTTTTGAAAATTTGGTTTAAATCTTTGAAAAACTTTTTAAATATTCTCTTAAAATAATTTTTAAAAATGAAAAGTTATTTTTAATTTTCCTATAAATCTTAAGAAAATGTTTTTATTCTTTTGAAGCCTTTCACAATTTTTGATTTCACATTTTGTTTTATATTAGGCTATAATTTCAAGTTTTACATTAACTTTAAATCTTTTAAAAACTTTTACATATCTCTTAAAATTACTCAGATTTCGCCTACAAATAATAAATGTTCAAGTATTATTTATACATCTAAATTGCGAAGAAATGTTCTAAAACTTGCAGGATTTTCTGAAAATTGTAGAAAAAAATCAATTAATTTTGACAGGTATTTAGAAGTTCTGAAAAAATTCCCAAAATAATTTTAAATTTAAAAAAAAAATTAAAACAACTTCTAGATTTCTCAAGATTTTGAAATAAAATTTTGAAGCTTTCCAAGGATTTTTAAACTGTTAAAAAAACATTTGAATTTCTAATTTAAGAAGTGTTCAGTTACAAATTTTTCAATTTGTCAATATTTCATGTTTTTAGCTTAAAATTCCTTAAAATTATATAATTTTCAAAATTTTAAACTTCATCGATTGATTTTTTAATTTAGAGCATGGAAAATGATAACGTGGATTTATATTTTTTATATTCAAAAATGTTAGTACCTTTAATTGTAAACGCGTAAATTATTGAGCATTTGAATACAAAATTTTTTAATTAAAAACTTTTAAATTTCAATCTTAAAAGTTCAAAATTTAACAGTTCCACTTTGAGTGCTTTCATTTGCAGCTGAGTTTTTATTACCCCAAGAGGAAAATGTTTTAGCTTTAGCATTAGATACTAGTAGTTTCTCGGTAAAAATAATGAACTTCTTAGAAGAAATGAGCAAGTTAAGCAGCAGTAGATACTATTAGTTCCTCAGAAGAAATGACTAGCTTCTTTTAAAAAAATCATAACCTAAGAAGCAGGAGAAATTTGCAGTTTGATAAATATTTTCATATGTGAATTTAGTTAGCTAAGAAGCAAAAGAAAGTAGTTTCTCAGAAAAAAATTAGGAGTTAAGAAACAGCAGATACTACTTGTTTCTTCGGAGGAATTTCTAGCTTCTTAGGAGGAATTAGTAAGTTAAGTAGCAGAAGAAATTACTATTTTCTCATGATGAATTATTAATTTCTCAGCAACAATTCGTAAGTTACGATACAGGAGATTTTAGCAGTTTCTCAGGTGAAATCAGCAAGCTAAGAAGAAGTAAAAATTTTGTAGCTTTTTAGGAGAAATTCGTAACTTGAGAAGCAGGATAAATTATTAAGTTAAGAAGCAGGATAAATGAGTAGTTTCTCATCAGGAATTAGTAGTGTTTCCGTTGTAATTATTAGCTTCTCAATACAAATGAGTATTTTCTAACAAAAAATCAGCAAGCTAAAAAGCAACCGAAATTAGTAATTTCTCATGTTAAACAATTAGTTCATCATTCGAAATCTATACCAAATTTCGTTTGTCATTCAGATGAATGCAGACATCTCAGCCTACACATATGAGCGGACCCTGATGATGGAGCAACGCAATCAGATGTTGAGAGAGCTGCAATTGAACAAGAAGGAATCGCTTGGCGTGGTGAGTACTGGCGACAAAATTTATGTAGCATTAATTTCCAATTACTATTCTAATCCTAATTGCATATTATAAAAACGATTGAGGACAATGCGACAGAAATACTGATGGTATAATATCTGTTTTTTGCGTGCTCGTCACGGATAAGGTGCAGACATTGGAGTTCAACGAGGTACCTGGCGAAGAGAGTTTACCTGTGGTTTGTCAAAAATCCCTCCTCCCCCTCCCACCCAAAACACACCATTCCGAATTCAAGTCTATCCAATTCCATTTCGTTTTATCCTTTTTTTACCGTTTTCATCTCATTCGTATCCATTTTGACGAACACTTGGCACTTACGCAACGAAACTTCAAAGAGCAGTGCCGTTACACTCAATTCCCGAAATAAGAGGCCCCGGTTTACGATATTTATAGAACTGATTGGCCTCCACTCGAGGGGCGCACTCTCAGTGCGTTAAATGCATTAGGTTGTGTCATGCGTCCAAATATTAGGGAAATAATTCAGGCGGCCCTGACTCTTTAGGTTTGAATTTCCTCGATTCAGGGTCAAAGCCACTGCAAGCCATGCTAGAAACCGTTCTTGTATCGGGAGTTGAGTGTATTCGTTACACTAGAGGCGAAAGCCAAACAGTTTTTTAATCTTTTAATGGATTTTTGGAAGTGGTGCTAGTTTTCAGGACGGTACTAGCAAAACACAAAACTAACGACGCATCTAGACATTTTACGACCTTTTTCAGGGTGGTCGCAGGTCAGGGAAAATCTGGAAATCAGGGCAAAGTCATGGATTTAAAAAAAAATTGATAAAAATTCAAAAATGGACATAAAAAGATCAAATAGAATTGAAAAAAAATTGGTTTTTGAGTATTTTGAAAAATTTGAAAGAATTTTCAAGAGTTTTAAAAAGAGATCCCAAAGAATATTAAAGATTTCTTTATATTTTGAAAATTTTCAAACAATTTTCAAGAGCTTTAAAGAGTTTTAAGAAATTTCAAGTAATTTGAAATATTTCAAGGAATTATTCAAGATTTCGAGAAATTTTAAATAAATTTCAGTAATTTGAAGTGATTTCAAAGAATTTAAACTATTTTTAGGTATTTTATAGTTTCTAAGATACTTTCAAATCAATAAAAAAATTTTAAGGGATTTAACAAGACTTAAAGATTTTGAAATATTTTAGGGATATTTCAAAAAATTCCAATGAAATTTAAATATGTTTTAATAATTTGGAAGATTTTTGGGTCTTTTTAAAAATACCGAGGAATTTTCAAAATCTTAAAAAGTTTCAAATGGGCCTCAAAGAATTTGAAGTATTTTCGAGAATTTTAAAAAGATTTCAAGGAATTTTAAGTAGATTTCTATAATTTGAAGATGTTTGAAATTATGTTAAAGATTTTCTAGTATTTTCGAGGAATTATAAAAGGTTTAAAATATTCTAAGAAATTTTTAAAAAATCCAATGAAGTTTTAATTGATATTTGTAGAAATTCCCAGGATTTGAAAGATTTCAATATTTTCCTATTTCTGTTTTTTAGATTTTTCAAGAGCTTTAAACATTTTCAAAGGGATAACAAAATATTTAATATAATTAAGGGGATTTTAAAAGGTTTCAATAAATTAAAAAAATATTTCAATCATTTGAAAGGTTATTATTTTTCAGATTTTTATTAGTTTTAAAAATTCTAAAGCATTTTCATGATTTTTTAAAAGTGCAAAGAGGTTTAAAAGTATTTGAAATAATTAAAAGATTTAAAAAGATCCTAAGGAATTGTAAATATATTACCATAATTTGAAGGAAGTTTTTGCAAAGTTTTAAAAAGATTCAAGTGGATTTCAAAATATTGATAGTATTATAGGAAACCTACAGAAGTTCCTAGGAATTTTTAAATATATTTCAATAATTTTCAAGGATTTCAAAGAATATTCAAGATTTTTTTTATTTTGAAAATTTTTGAAGAATTGTTAAGAGCTTTAAAAAGTTTCAAGAAATTTCAAATAATTTGAAATGTTTCAAGAATTTTTTTAAGATTCCAAAGATTTTTAAGTAGACTTCAACAATTTAAAGGGATTTTAATAGATTTGAAATATTGTAGGGGATTTTTACGTTTCCAAGATACTTTCAAGAGATTTAAAAAATTTCAAAGGATTTATCAAGATTTAAAAGAATTTAAAATATTTCAGGGTTATTTAAAAAAATTTTAACGAATTATAAATAGATTTTAACAATTTGAAAGGCTTTTATATTATTTTTAACGATTTTTTATATTTTTGGAAATTCCGAGAAATTGTTAAAAGCTTAAAAAGTTTCAAAGGGATTTCAAAGAATTTGAAATATCTTCGACAATTTAAAAAATATTTCAAGGAATCTTAAGTAGATTTCAATAATTTAAAGATATTTGAAATTAATTAAAAGATTTGAAATATTTAAAGAAATTTTTAAACTATCCAAGAAAGTTTTAATTGATCTTAAAAACTTGAAGGAATTTTAAAGGGTTTTCATTATTTTAGGGTTATTTCAAAAGATTACAAGAAATTTTAAATATAATTACAATAATTTAAAAGGATTGTTAATTATTTTACCGATTTTCATTCATTTTTAAAAAGTCTGAAGTATTTTCATGATATTTGAATAGTTTTAATAGGATTTCAAAGTATTTAAAATAATTGAAAGAATTAAAAAATATGCCAAGGAATTGTAAATATATTTCAATAATTTAAAGAAATGATAAAGGATTTTTGGGTATTTAAAAAAATTTCAGATTATTTTCAAGAGTTTCTAACAGATACAATTTAATTTCAAGATATTCAAAATATTTTAGGAAATCTAAAAAATTCCAAAGAAGTTTTGAATATATTTCAATAATTTTCAGGGATTACAAAAGATATTAGAGATTTTTGTGTATTTTTAAAATTTTCAAGAGCTTTAAAATGTTTCGAGAAATTTCAAAAGATTTGAAATATTTCAAAGAATTTTCGAATATCAGAAGGCATTTAAAGGATTTGAAATATATTAGGGCATTTTAAAGTATCCAAGATACTTTCAAGAGACTTCAATAATTTAAAGAGATTTATCAAGATTTAAACGGGTTTGAAATATTTAAGGGCAGTTTAAAAAAAAATTAAATAAAATTTAAATCGATTTTAATCATTTAAAAGGATTTTAAGTTATTTTAAAGTTTTTTCGTTATTGTTAAAGATTCCGAGAAGTCTTCAAACGTTAAAAAAAGTTTCAAGAAGATTTGAAATATTTTATGGTATTTTAAAGTATCCAATATACTTTCAAAAGATTTTCAAAATAATATGGGATGTATCAAGATTTAAACGGGCTTTGAAATATTTAAGGGTAGTTTAAACAAATTGAATTTTAAATAGATTTCAATAATTTGAAAGGATTTCAAATTATTTAAACGATGTTTTGGCATTTATAAAA
>NC_046661.1:94150839-94164023 GCF_010883055.1 Belonocnema kinseyi
AAAGGATTTTAAATTATTTGCGGATTTTTATATATATTTCAAGGAGTTTTAGGTAGATTTCAATGATTTGAACATTTTTAAAATTATTCTAAAGATTTTAGGATTCTTTGAAAGATTCCAAGGAATTTTAAATAAATCTTAATAATTTGAAGGAATTCCAAAGGATTTAAAAGATTCTATTGTTTCTTTTTCTCTTTTTGTTTTTAAAAATATTTGAGGGAATTAAAAAAAAATCCAAAGGTTTTATCATATTTTAATAATTTGCAAGATTTTCAAAGGATTTTAAATATATATGTGTATTTTGCAAAATTTTGAAAAATGTTCAAGAGTTTTAAAAAGTTTAAAGGCAATTTTAAAACATTTGAAAGATTTCAGGGAATTTTAAACAGATGTCAATAATTTTAAGTGATTTTAAAGGACTTAAAATATTTTAGGGTATTTAAAAAATTTCTAAGATGTTTTCAAGGGTTATTTCAAAAGATTGTAATGAATTTTAAATAGATTTCAATAATTTGAAAGAATTTTAAATTACTTTTAAGATTTTTTTTTCAATTCCAAAGAATTTTCAAGAGCTTAAAAAGCTTCAAGTGGCTTTCAAAAGATTTGAAATATCGCAGAGACTTTTCAATAGATTCTGAATGATTTCAGATAGATTTAAATAATTTGAAGGAATTTCAAAGGACTGTAAAGATTTTTGGGTATTTTTCAAAATTCCAAGGAATTTTCAATAGTTTAAAAAGTTTCAAAGAAATTTCAAAAGAATTGAAATGTTTGAGGGAATTTTAAAAGATGCCAAGGAATTTCAAATAGGTTTCAGTAATTCGAAAGTTTCGCAGAGGATTTTCTAGATTTTTTGTGTATTTTATAAAATTTTAAGGAATTTTCAAGAGTTTTAAACAAAGTTCAAGGGATCTCAAAACATTTAAAAAAATGTATAATATTTGAAAAGTTTCAATAATTTGAAATGTTTTTAAAGATTTTATAACATTTGAAAAAAAAATTCAAGTAATTTTCAAGAGCTCTAAACAAAGTTCAAGGAATTTAAAAAGATTTCAAGGAACTTCAAAATGTTTCAGAGTATTTGAAATATTTTAGGGTATTTTAAAGTTTTCAAAAAATTGTCAATAGATTTAAAAATTAGAGAAAAATCCGTGAATTTTAAAAGTGGATGTTTTGCGGCCACCCTGTCTTTTGTTATTCATCTCATTGTCAAAAGGTCCGTTTTCTTAACTCGTGATAATTATTCAAACAAACAAACAAAATGAATTAAAACACGAGATGAGAATAGGGACCTAAAAGTTTTTTATCCCAATCCCCTCTTCCATTTCGGCTTATGTTAGTTGGCACATTCATTTCGCAGGCTTAAATAGATTTTTTCTTTGGCGGCCATAGCGCTTAAAAGCTAGTTTAGAGTCCTACTTGCGGATGGCGAATATTTGAGAAAAAATAGATATTTTTTTGAATTAATGCAATTTTTCTCCATCTAGGTTCAAGCGATAGTTGACCATCACCACAATGTGGATGTGAAAACAGCTACGAAAGTGAGGTTCCAAGAACCAGGCGTTACACAGCAAAATGGAATAGAGGAAGCTCAAGAGAAGCTTCTGCAGGAATCTGAAGCGAATAATAAGGCAGCTGACACGAATAAGTTAGCTGAAAGTGCAGTGGAAGAAGGGCTAGCTAAGACTCATGAAAATACAGAAACGACACAAGAAGAGGCTAAACTTCTTGCAGGGTCGCCTAAACAAGATAACAAAGAAAATGCTGAAAAAGAAGCTAAAGAGTGTCAGGAAAAGAAGGAGGAAGCGTCTAATGTGAAGGAGGCGCCTCAAATCACCCCGTAAGTAGTATAGCTGTGATAATACTGCGGCGCTTACCGACCGAGCAAGGTTCTGTTCCATGCTGAGTTACCGACATTAGGTAATTACCTTCGGTCGGTAAGTGCCGCAGCACTTTCACAGCTATACTACTCCCGTAAGTCGAATAAATGAAATATTTTTATTTTATTTCTTCCTTTAGAAATTAAATATGCAAAAGAAGTCAAAGTAATAGAAAACATATTATCCGCATTACACAGTGCTTTATTCAGGGTTGCTACAATATCTCAATTTTTACATTCTTCTAGGTATAAAACAAAAAAATTCACCTTGAAGATTAATTATATTAACTAAGAAATTAACTTTTAACTAAAATTGTGAATCTTTAACAAAAATATAGATTTTGAACTAAATAATTGGTTTAATTGTTAACACAAAAGATGATTTTTATAAAAAAAACATACAGTTTTTATAAAAATATTTTAATTTTTAACTAAAAAAGTTAAATATAGAAACCGAAACTTGAATAGTTCAATTTGTAAGTAGAAAAGTAAAGTTTTAACCAGCAAACAAAAGAGTTTTTTAGCCAAATTATTTAATTTTAAACCAAAAGTATTATTTTTCTAGAAAAATAGAATAGTTACATCTTCAGCGAAAAAGGAAATATTTTTTTAAGGAATTTTAAGCCAAATAAATTAAGTTTTAATTACAGTGATGAATTTTCAAAAAAAAATATGAGTTTTAAACTCAATAAGATAAATTTTTTGCACAAAAAAGACGAGTTTTCAACCTAATATTTTTTTTCAACCAAAAAAATGAATTTTTAACAAAAAATAAAATAGTTAAATTTTCTATCGAGAAAGAAATCAAAATTTTGAACCAAAAAGATGAAGTTTCAACTAATAAGAGTACTTTTCTATAAAAAAGAAGGATTTCCAAATATTTTATTTGCGAAATTAAAAAGATAAATTTTGAACCTAAAAATGAATTTTTGACTAATATGATGAGTTTTCAACCAAAAATATGAATTCTTAACTAAATAGTTAGCTGAATTTTCAATCCAAAATATTAATTTCCTACCAAAATAGACTAATTTTAAACCAAGTAAATGAATTTTCATATAAAAAGATAAAATTTCAACCAAAAAAAAACGAATTTTCACCGAAATTGTTTTTTTTTCATCCAAAAAAATTAGTTTTTAAGCACAAATTGAACAACTAATTTTCAGTTAAAACAATCAATTTTCAAAAAAATAAAAGAATCAATTTTCATTAAAATATTTGAATTTTAAATCCAAAAGATGAATTTTCTAACAAAAAGGATACAGTTTCAATCGAATATTTAAGTTTTCAACTAGATAAGATAAATTTACAAACCAAAACTAGAAAAGTTCAATTTGCAATTAGGAAAGTAAATTTTAAACCAAAAAACTCGAATTTTCAACAAAATAAAAAATTTTTTAACTAAGTTTTTGTTTTGAACCAAAGAAATGAATTCTTAACAAAAAATAGAATAGTCAAATTTTTTATAAAACAGAACATTTTTTAACCAAAAAAGGTTACATTTCTAGAAAAAGGTCAATTTTCCACAAAAAAGATTAAGTAAATTTTCAACTAAAATGATAAATCTTCAACTAAAAAAATTTAATTTTTAACGAAATACATGAATTTTTAACCAAAGGAAATGAATTTTCATCTAAAAAAATTAATTTTTAACCAAAATTTGAATAGTTCAAATATTAAGAAAATAAATGATTAACCAAAAAAAGTGAATTTTCATCAAAATAGAAGAATTAAATTTTCAATTGAAATAATCGAAAATTTGAACCTCAAGTATGAATTTTCTAACAAAAAAGATATTTTTGATAAAATCTTTAAATTTTGAACTAAAAAGTTAAATTAACAAACCAAAACTGGAATAGTTCAATTTGCATTTAGAAAAGTAAAAAAAAAAACAGTTTTCAGCAGAATTAATTAATTTTCATGTAACAACATAAATTTTCAAGCAAAAAAAGAGTAGTTACAGGTGCAAATAAAAAAAATTTTAACTAAAAAGAAACGAATTTTCAACCAAAGAAATTAATTTTTAATCACAGTGATAAATTTTTAACCAAAAATATGAATTTTTGACCAAATAGTGGAATCTTAAAACCAAAAAATAAATTTTTTGTAAAAAAGCGAGGTTTCAACAAAATATTTGTTTAGAATATTTAAATTTTCTACAAAACAGAACGTTTTTGAATAAAAAAAAATTACATTTCTATAAAAAAGGTTACAGCTTCAGCCAAAAATTAATTTTTTAACTAAAACGAAACGAATTTTCAGCGATAGAAATTAATTTTTAATTACATTGATGAATTTCCAACACCAAAATATGAATTTTTAACCAAATAGTTGAATGTTTAACTCAAAAGATGAATTTTCATGAAAAAAACGAATTATCAACTATTTTTTTTAACCAAAAATATAATATTTAAATGTTCTATATAATAGAACATCTTTTAACTGAAAAATATTACATTTCTATGAAAAAGATCAATTTTCCAACAAAAAATTTAAAGTAAATTTTCAACTAAAATGATACATCTTTAACTATAAAAATTTGACTTTTAACCAAATACATAAATTTTCAACTAAAAAGATAAAGTTGAATTTTCACCAAAAACAGATAAAATTTCAACTAAAAATAGAATAATTAAAATTTCAGTAAAAACTAAAGTTTCAATAAAATTAAAGTAAATGTTCAAAGAAATAGTATAATTTTCAACCAAGAAGATTAAATTTCTATAAAAAAAGATACAATTTATACAAAAAATGGAACAGTTACATTTTTACGTAAAATAAGTAAATCTAAATAAGAACTAAACAAAATAAATCTATTTTAAACCCAAAAGATAAATTTCATACCAAAAAGAGACAGTTTTAATAAAATATGTAGATTTACAATTATTTGCAGGGAAGATAAATTTACAAACTAAATATAGAATAGTTAATTTTCCCGTTAAAAATCTAAATTAAAAAAAAAAAAAAAAAACTTTTATTCAGCAAAATCAATTAATTTTCAACTAAGAATATAAATTTTTAACCAAAAGGAAACAAATTTTCAACTAAATAGTAGAATTTTTAACCTAAAGATGAATTTTCTATCAACAAGTAAGACGAATTTTCAATTAAATTTGTTTTTCAACCAAAGAAATGAATTCATAAAAAAAAAATAGAATAGATCAGTTTTCTGCAAAACAGAACACTTTTTAACCACAAAAGTTTACAATGCATAATTTTTCAAATAAATAAATAAATTTAAATTTAAATTTTTTTATAAATATATAAATAAAGAGATAAATTTTTTACCCAGCATAAAATAATTAAATTTTTAGTTACGAAAATACATTTTTAAACACATAAATTAATTTTTAACCAAAAAGATGAAGTTTCAACTAATGAGAGTACTCTTCTATAAAAAGAAACGGATTTTCAAATATTTTAATAGTCAAATTATAAACATAAATTTTGAACCTAAAAAATGAATTTTTAACTAATATGATGAATCTTCCACCAAAAATATGAATTCTTAACCAAATAGTTAGTTGAATTTTCAACTCAAAAGATTAATTTTCTACCAAAAAAGACTCATTTTAAACAAATTAAATGAGTTTTAATATAAAAAAAATAAAATTTCAACCAAAAAAAAGAACGAATTTTCTACAAAAAGTGTTTTTCATCCAAAAAAATTATTTTTCAAGTACAAATTACAAAGGAATTGAAGAATTAAATTTTCAGTTAAAATAATCAATTTAAAAAAAAAGAATTTAAAAGTACTACTTACTAATAACTAGAAAAGATAAATTAAAAAACATAAACTAAGAAAAGTTCAATTCGCAATAAATTTTCTACAAAACAGAACATTTTTTAACCAAAAAACATTACATTTCTATAAAAAAATGTCAATTTTCCACAAAAAAGGTAAAGTGAATTGCCAATTAAAATTATAAATCTTCAACTATAAAAATTTAATTTTTAACCAAACACATGAATTTTTAACTGTAAAGGTCTATTTGCTACCAAAAATAAAATACTTAAATTTCCAACCAAAAAATAAGGGAAACTTCAACAAAATCGTTAAATTTTCAAACACAAAAATTAATTTTTAACCCAAAAAGATTAAGTTTACACTAATGAGAGTACTCTCCTACAAAAAAAAAGTATTTTCAACAAATAGTTGAATTTTCACCTATAACAGATCAATTTTCATCTAAAAATAGAATAATTAAATACAAATTTTTAATAAAATATTTGAAAAAAAATGTTAACTAAAATGATGAATCATCAACCAAATAAATGACTTTTTAACAAAGTAGTTTCACTTCCAACTAAGTAATTGGATTTTCCACCAAAAAAGATTTTTATTTTATTCCAAAATTTGTTGAATTCATCAAGAAAAGATGATTTTTCCACAAAATAATTTGAATCCTCGGCCAAAAAGAGATTAATTTTCAATTAAATCGGTGCGATTTTTAAGGAATGTAATAGTTGATATTTTAACTAAAAAATATTCTTATTTTCAATGAAAAAACATTTAAATTAATCGAAAAAAGACGAATTTTGAGCAAAATAACTGAATCCTTAACCAAAATAGAAGAATTTTCAATCGAAAAAGACGAATTTTTAACAAGCGTGTTTATTTTCAATCAAGTAGTTGAGATTTTAATCAAAAAATATTTGTATTCCAAATAAAAAATAGTTCAATTTAAAGAAAGACGAATTTTTCACAGAAAAATTAATTTTTAACCAAATAGTTGAATTTTTCATCAAGAAGATTTATTTACTGTCAGAAAGACGAATTTTCAAAAAAAAAAAAAAAAGGTTCGTTTGCAACCAAGTAGTTCAATTTTCAGCCAAAAATAGAAGATTAAAATTTTAACTTTAAAGACCTGAATTTTCAACTAAGAAAAATTTGTAATTCAAAGTAGAAGAATATTCAGCCAAATTGTTGAATTTTTAAGTCAAAAGGGTGAATTATCTAAAAGAAATTTTAAGTTCACACCCGAAAATATCAATTTCGAACCAAAAAGATTAAATTTCTACAACAGAGTTAAATTTTGAGTCCAAAACAGGAATTTTCTACAGAAAAGTTAAGTTCTCAATAAAAAAAAATAGTTTAATCCTCAACCAGAACAGATTTTTTTTACCAAAAGAGATAAGTTTTCACCCAAGAAAGATTTATCATTTAATAGAGAAAAAATATTTCAACTAAACTCCAATTTCCGAGTCAAAACTTTGAATTCTCTACAAAACAATTGAATTTTATACAAAAAAAAATGAAATTTAAACAAAAAAATTAATTTTCAACCAAATATTTGAATTTTATGCCAAAATTATAAAATCTTCAAACCCTAAAAGACGAATTTTCCCAAAAAAATTTCAATGTGCAAGTTTTAAAGAATATGTTCTGCAAAACAGTGGATTTTTTAACCAAATAATTAAATCTTAGACTAAAAAACGAAATTTTTTTAACCAAACATGGAATAGTTAAATTTGCAGTTCAAAAAGTTGATTTTCAACCCCAAAAAAAAACTAATTTTCAGATAAAGAGATGAATTTTCAACTAATGAATTAATTTTCGAGAAAAAAGTTTAAATTTGCATCAAGTAGACAAACTTTCAATACTTTAGTTTTGAACTAGAAATTATAATTTTTCGACAGAAAATGCAATAGTTCAATTTTCGTATCAAAGAATTAATTTTTAACCAAAAAAAAAAAAATAAATTTCGACAAAATAGTAAATACTAAAAAACAGCAAATTTCAGCCAAAATGGATTAATTACATTTTTAGTTTACAAAATTTATTTTTAACGAAAAACAATGGACTTTCAACAAAATATTTGAAAAAGATTTGTGCGAAAGTTTACATTTTTTTAATAAACGATATCATTTATTCATATCTAAATTAAAATGTTAAAAATACTTGGAGATTTTAGTTTTTCAATTTTGTGTTCTGGATTTACGTAAAGACAATTTTTAATTTTTATTTTTGAAAAATTAAAAATAATTGTGGATGTTATGAACAAATTTAAAAAGCAAATGCATGTCTTAGCAATTTTATAGTAATAAATAATATCTGCGATTTTGTTATACCTGATGGAAATTATTCGACGTTTATTTTTTTTTAGAAATTTCAGCTTCAAATTTTGATGTTTTTTTTTTATAATTTCTAACACAACATAATATAAATTTATCACAATTTAGGAACATTTTAATGTTTAGTTAAAAAGACCTCGCATTTAACAATTTCAAATTGGAATGATTTCAATGTTTTGTTTTTATTTTTATTGCGAATTGTGCATCCGGCATTTCCCACGTGCCTTGGGGCGCGTGGGAAATGAACTGATTGATTGATAATTAATTTATATTTTTTCTAGTGACGAGGGAAATGTGAGGCGTATGCACACTGCTGTGAAATTAAACGAGGTCATCGTCAATAAGAGCCACGATGCGCAATTGGTTATTCTGAATCTCCCAGGACCACCCAGAGATACCAAAATGGAACGAGAATCTAATTGTATCCTTTTCAAATAATTTTGAAACAAACTGACGTTTTTTTTCACTTTTATCAGGGTGTCTACCTGACCCGAAAAACGGGAAAACCGGGAAATGACTGGAAATTTTGTTCATCGGGAAAAAATCGGGAACTTTATTAAATTTTAAATGTTTAAAATTTTAAGTAATTTAATTAAATTAATTAACCTTTTAAAAACATTAAAAAATTAGATTGAAATTAAACCTAGTGTAATGTTGGTAAAGAATTATAATTTTTACTTTAGGACAGGGAGTATAATTTAATTTATACCCAAAAGGATGAATTTTTAAAACAAAAGATTAATTTTCTAAAAAAAAAATGAATTCTCAAAAAAAACAGAAATTTGTAAATAAAGAGTTAAATTTTCATCCAAGAAGATTAATTTTCATCAGAAGGGACCAATTTTTAAAAAATTACATAGATTTACAACTAAATAGTTTGAACAATGGATGCGGTTCTGATACACATTTAATTAAATGAATTGATAGTTTATAATTGATCTTTTTTTTTTAATATTTAAATTTTTAAACTAAAACAGATTCTTTTTCAATCACAAATGAAGTGCTTCAGTTTTCCTTTAGGAGAATTTATTTTCAATAAGAAAATTAATTTTCTAAAAAACGGTTGAATTAAAAAAAAAAGCGAATTATCGCTTAAAATTATAAATCTTGAACCAAGAAATGAACTTTTACAGGTTCATTTTTATGCCAAATAGATGAATTTTATATGAAATTGTGAACTTTTAATGTCAAAAGACGATTTTTTTCTGTAAAAAATTCATTTCTTTGGTTCAAATTTTTTCGTTTTTTAGTTGAAAATAAGTATATTTTGTTGAAAATTTGTCTTCTTTATTAGAAAATTGATCTTTTTAGTTAAAAATTCATCATTTAAGTTGAAAATTAATTTCTTTGGTGCAATATTTTTCTTTTTTAGCAGAAAATTCGTACATTCGTTGAAAATTTTAATTTTTTGTTAGAAAACTCCTCTTTTAGTTTGAAAATTTACCATTCAAGTTAAAAATTCATTATTCGAGTAAAAAATTAATTTCTCTGGTCTTATTTTTGTTTCAGTCAGAAATACGTATAATTTGTTGAAAATTTCTTTTTTCTGTGAGAAAATATCTCTTTTGGGTTGAAAATTCACCTTTCAAGGTCAAAATTAATTTATCTGTTTCAATATTTTTCTTTTTTAGTAGAAAATTCGTATATTCGTTGAAAATTTCCATTTTTTGTCACGAAATAACGTATTGGGTTAAAAATTAATGGTTTGTTTAAAGATTTATAATTTAAGCAAAAAAAATGTCTTTGGTTTAAATTTGTTCTTTTTTAGTTAAAAATTCGAATATTCCTTGAAAATTTTTATTTTTTGTTTGAAAATTCCTACTTTGGGTTGAAAATTAACCTATTCAGTTAAAAATTCATTTTTTGTTGTTAAAATTTCATCACTTAAGTTAAAAATTATTTCTTCATTCATTCATTATTTGAGTAAGAAATTAATTTCTTTGGTTAAAATTTTTTCGTTTTTTGTTTAAACTTGTATATTTCGTTGAAAGTTTGTCTGTTTTGTTCAAAGATTTATTTTTTTGTTTAGAAATTTTTTTTCAAACTTAAGTTCCATCATTTAAGTAAAAATTGATTTCTTTGGTTGACGATTTTTCTATTTTAGTTAAAAGCTTTTATATATTATTGAAAATTTATCCTTTTTATCAGAAAATGTCTCTTTTGGGTTGAAAATTCTGTTTTTTTGAAATTCTATCATTTAAGTCAACATTTATTTCTTTGGTTAAAAATTTTTATTATTCAGTTGAATTTTCGTGTATTCGTTTAAAATTTTTATTTTTGGTTAGACAATTCCTTTTTTATGTTAAAAATTCATTTCTTTGGTAGAATATTTTTCTTTTTTAGTTAGAAATTCCTGTATTTTGTTGAAAAGATCGATTAAAATTTGTGTATTTTTTTTTTTAAATTTGTATTCTTTATTAGAAATTTCCTCTTTTGGGTTATGGTTTTTGTTTAGTACAGAATTTTTATATTCGTTGAAATTTTTTCTTGTTAGAACATTCCTCCGTTGGGTTGAAAATTTATCATTTAGGTTCAAAATTCATTTCATTGGTTTAAATTTTTTTCTGTTTTAGTTGAAAATGCATGTATTTTGCTGAAAATTTGTCTTCTTTATCAGAAAATTCCTCTTTTTCAATTGAAAATTCATTATTTAAGTTAAAAATTCATTTCTTTGGTTCAATATTTTTCTTTTTTAGTAGAAAATTCTTATATTCGTTGCAAATTTTTTTTTTGTTAGGAAATTCCCCTTTTGTGCTGAAAATTGATCGTTTAGGTTAAAAATTAATTTCTTTGGTTTAGGTTTTTCTTTTCTAGTTAAAAATACGTCTCATTTGTTGAAAATTTGTTATTTTTATTAGAAAATATCACTTTTGGGGTGACAATTCATCATTCAAGTTAAAAATTCATTTCTTTGGTTGCAAATTGTTACTTTTTAGTAGAAAATTTGGATATTCATTGAAATTTTTTTATATTTTTTTCAGAAAAGTTTTCTTTTTTAGTAGAAAATTCGTATATTCGTTAAAAAAATTATTTTTTCTTAGAAACTTCCTTTTTTTGGTTAAAAATTATTTTTTTGTTTGGAAAATCATCATTTAAGCAAAAAATTAATTTCTCTGGTTTAAGTTTTTTTCTTTTTTAGATGAAAATTAATGTATTTTGTTGAAAGTTTTTCTTCTTTATTAGAAAATTCTTAATTTAGGTTGAAAAATTTTTTTTTTAGTACAAAATTCGTATATTCGTTGAAAATTTTATTTTTTGTTAGAAAATTCCTCTTTTGGGTAGTAAAAAATTAATTTTTTTGTTTTAATTTTTTTCATTTTTCTTTATAAATGCGTGTAATTTGTTGAAAATTTGACTTTTTTGTAAAAAAATATCTCTTTTTGGTTGAACATTTACCATTGAGGTTAAAAATTAATTTCATTGTTTCAATATTTTTCTTTTCTACTAGAAAATTCTTATATTCGTTTAAAAACTTAGCATTTAGGTTAAAAATTAATTTCTTTCGTTTAAGTTTTTTCTGTTTTAGTTAAAAACGTATGTATTTTTTTGAAAATTTGTTTTCTTTATTACGAAAATCCTCTTTTGGGTTGAAAATTCATCATTTAAATGCAAAATTCATTTCTTTAGTTTAGGTTTTTTCCTTCTTAGTTAAAAATGCGAGTATTTTGTTTAAAGTTTGTCTTCTTTGTTAGAAAATTCCTCTTTTGGGGTTCAAAATTGTTCCTTTCAGTCGATATTTCGTAAATTCGTTGGAAATTCTTATTTTTTGTTAGAAAATTCCTCTTTTGGAATGAAAATTAATTTTTTGTTTTATAAATTCATCATTTAAGTAAAAAATTAATTTCCTTGGCTTACATTTTTTTTCATTTGTAGATAAAAATGGGTATTTTTTGTTGGAAATTTTTCTTCTTTATTAAAAAATTTCTCTCTTGGGTTTAAAATTGTTCCTTTTTAGTATCAAATTCGTGAATTCTTTAAAAGTTTTATTATTTTTCTTAGAAAATTCCTCATTTGGGTTGAAAATTTATTATTTAGGTGAAAAATTAATTTCATTCGTTTAAGTTTTTTCTATTTTAGTTAAAAATGCATGTATATAAAAAAAATTTTCTCTATTAGAAAATTCCTCTTTTGGGTTGAAACATAATTTATTTGGTTCAAAATTTTCCTTTTTTAGTAGAAAATTCGTTTAAAATTGTTAATTTTTTTTTAAACTTCCGCTTTTGGAATGAAAATTAGTTTTTATTTTTAAAATTCATCATTTAAGTAAAAAATTAACTTATTTGGTTCAAATTTCTTCTTTCATAGTTAAAAACTCAAGTGTTTTATTAAAAATTTGTATTCTTTATTAGAAAATTTCTCTTATGGGTTGAAAATTTTTGTTTAGTGGAAAATTTGTATATTTTTAAATTATTTTAATATTATGTTAGAAAATTCTTCTTTTGGGTTGAAAATTGATCATTTAGGTTAAAAATTAATTTCTTTTGTTAAAGTTTCTTCTGTTTTAGTCCAAAACGCATGTATTTTTTTTGGAAATTTGTTTTCTTTATTAAAAAACTATTCTTTTGGGTTGAAACATCATTTATTTGGTTAAAGATTTTTTTTAGTAGAAAATTCGTTTATTTTTTTGAATTATTATGTTTTCCTAAAAATTTCTGCTTTTGGATTGAAAATTAGTTTTTGGTTTGAAAATTCATCATTTAAGTAAAAAATTAATTTTTTTGGTTTCAGTTTTTTTCTTTTTTAGATAAAAATTCATGTATTTTGTTAAAATTTTGTCATCTTTATTAGAAAATTTTTATTTTTTGTTAGAAAATTTCTCTTTTGGGTTTAAAATGATTTATTTGTTTGAAAATTCATCATTCAAGTAAAAAATTAATTTCTTTCGTTTAAGTTTTTTTCTGCTTTAGTTAAAAACGCATTTTTTTCGAAAATTTGATTTCTTTATTCGAAAAATCTTTTTTTGGGTTGAAAATTCATCATTTAAATGCAAAACTAATTTCTTTGATTTAAGTTTTTTTCTTTTTTAGTTAAAAATTTGAGTATTTTATTTACAGTTTCTCTTCTTTATTAGAAAATTCCACTTTTGGGTTATAAATTTGTTCCTTTTAGTAGAAATTTCGTAAATTCGTTGAAAATTCTTATTTTTTGTTAGAAAATTCCTCTTTTGGGATGAAAATTAATTTTTTGTTTTATCCCTTAACTGGCACACTCTCGTGCTGGAAATTTTTCT
>NC_046661.1:94164123-94206428 GCF_010883055.1 Belonocnema kinseyi
TTTGTAAATTCATTGAAAATTCTTATTTTTTGTTAGAAAATTCCTCTTTTGGGATGAAAATTAATTTTTTGTTTTATCCCTTAACTGGCACACTCTCGTGCTCGAACGTAAATGGCACAATGGGTCTGCGGACCCGAGCATGTTCAAACGTGCATTCTACAGCCTGTATTAGATAATTTTGCTTACAATTTTTCTCTGAAGTACTATATAATGTCTTTTTTGAAATTCAATTTGTTTTGTATCAATTAATTGATTTTAAATTGGTTTTAAAAAATTGTGAAAAAACAATGAAAAAATGCGTTTTTTTCACCAAAAAATTCATAAATCATGTTAATTTAAATATTAAGACCTAAAAATTTAGTATGATACTCTTGAGATACTATACTTTAAGGAAAAAATCAATATTATAGCAGAACTTTCGAAAAAGGTATTTATTTTAATTTAATACAATTAAATCGAGCTCGAAAAAACGCTCGGGTCCATTGGACCCAGGGTGCCAATTAAGGGTTAAAATTCATTATTTAAGTGAAAACTTAATTTCTTTGGTATACTTTTTTAGTTAATATTGCGTATCTTTTGTTGAAAATTTGTGTTCGTTTTTACAAAAATGCATTTTTTGTTGCCTATTTTAATTCTATTTTATTTCAACAACAAAATATTTTTTTGTTAGAAATTCTTGTATTTTGTTGAAAAAATCGATTGAAATTCGTTTATTATTTTAAAATTTTGTATTCTTTATTAGAAAATTCCTCTTTTGGTTTAAAAATTTATCATTTTGATTAAAAATTAATTTCTTTGGTTTAGGTTTTTTCTCTTTTAGTTAAAAATACTTTAATTTTTTTGTAATTCTTAGAAACTTCCTCTTTTTAATTGAAAGTTAATTTTTTATATGTAAATTCATTATTTAAGTAAAAACTTAATTTATTTGGTTTAAGGTTTTTTCTTTTTTAAGTACAAATCCGTGTATTTTGTTGAAATTTTTTTCGATTTATTTAAAAATGCATGTATTTTTTTGAAAATTTGTTTTCTTTTTAAAAAAGTTTCTTTTTTAGTACAAAATTCGTATACTTATTTTTTTTTGTTTGTTAGAAACGTACTCTCTTATGTTGAAACCTCGTTTTTTGTTTGAAAATTCATAATTTAAGTGAAAATTAAATTATGTATTTAAATTAAATTAAAGTATTTTGTTGAAAGTTTGTCTTATTTATTAGAAAAGTTCTCTTTTTGGTGAAAAAATTGTTATTTTTAGTAGAAAATTAATTTTTTTTTTTGAAATTCATCATTTAAGTAAAAAATTAATGTCTTTGGCTTAAGTTTGTTCGATTTTTAGTTAAAAATGCATGTATTTTTAAAAAAATTTGTTTTCTCTATTAGAAAATTCCTCTTCTTGGTTGAAACGTTATTTATTTGGTTGAAGATTTTTCTTTTTTATTAGAAAAATTCTTATATTCGTTTAAATTTGTTATCTCTTCCTAAAAACTTCCGCTTTTGGATTTATAATTAGTTTTTGGTTTGAAAATTCATCATTTGAATAACAATTATTTTATTAAAGTTTTTTCTGTTTTAGTAAAAAACGAATGTATTTTTTTGTAAATTTGTTTTCTTGATTATAAAATTCCTCTTTTAGGTTGAAAATTCATCATTTATGTGAAAAATTAATTTCTTTGGCTTAAGTTTTTTCCTTCTTAGTTAAACATTCGAGTATTTTTTTTAAAGTTTGTCTTCTTTGTTAGAAAATTCCTCTTTTGGGATGAAAATTAATTTTTTCTTTGAAAATTCATCATATAAGTGAAATATTAATTTCTTTGGTATACTTTTTTAGTTAATATTGCGTGTCTTTTGTGGAAAATTTGGCTTCTTTATGATAAAAATGCATTTTTTGTTGCCTATTCTAATTTTATTTTATTACAAAAAAAAAATTCCTTAACAAACCAACAGATATGGAATTTCTCGAAGTTCTCACCGAACGTTTGGAGAGGGTGCTAATGGTCCGGGGAGGCGGTCGAGAGGTCATCACCATCTACTCGTGAACAGATTCTGCATCTAACTTCAGCATCACGCTAAAAAAATCAGGATCTAGTATAATTTTCCTAATTATTAAAGTAGTCCTCAAGGGCATTTTTCTATTCTCGTGCCGCTATCTTGCACCATTACTAGCGCAAAGCGCAGTAATCTGAAATTCTAACAAATAGGACGAGGAGGAGGAAGAGGAGGAGGAGGAGGAGGAGGGGAGGAGGAGGAGGAGGACTAAAAAAAAGCGAGAGTGAGAGTTCGTAAAGAAAACCATCTCAATGACTGAATCGAAAATTGAAACTGTAATTACTCTCTCTTTCTCGCTCTCTATTTGGATTTGATCGAATCCAATCAGAGTCTGACGTTAGCAATGAATTCTGACGAGCAAATGCCATAAAACTTAAAAAATTCGATGAAAATTTATTGAAGCTGACTTATCTCTTTGTCGGTGTGACGATAAAAAAGAATTGAAAAGAGAAAAGATTGAGGGCACAAGAATGCCAAAGTGTAACGTGCCAAAGGTAAAGTTTACATTCAATAATTTTTCATTAGGAACTACAATTAGGACATCTAAAATTAAGTTACTCACTAGTTCATCGAATAATCCTTCGTCGATTCTCTAGAAACTTTACGGCTGTTTTCAAGGTGAAGAAAAATCTTTCAGCAGTTCAAGATTTCGCATAAGGGATTTTCACTTAACATTAAAAAAAAAAGTCTCCTACTTCATACTTTCACAGAAAAAGTCATATTACGTGAAATTTCATCTCATTAATCGAAACTGAATCAAAATTTTAGTCCGAGGCTAAGGTCGAAGCATCTACGAAAAACACTGCCAAAATACTTTCTATATGCTTCGCGTTTAACCAAAGACGCGAGTGGCTCATTTTTCTACGCGCATGGTCGTTTTAGGAAACAATTCTAGATATGAATAATTATTATTCTACTGCTTTAATAACTACGTGAATATTAAATTTAGATTAGAATCTAGAGCAGTATTAGTAACTACATCATATTACGTTACTTGTATGTATTTAATACATAACGAAAAAAAAACGAGAACATGGAAGCATTATCCGAAAATTGCACTTGAAAAGTTGAGGCATTTCTTCCGAAGAAGTAATGTGATACGTTCTCGGCATATGAGACCCAAGTATTTTGTGGCTGTATTTTTAATTAATTTTTAGGTTTAAAAAATCAAAGTGATTGATGAAAAATTTTTTTTTCGATTGCAAATTGCAGTTATTGGGATCGTTATTCAAAAGTGACGCGTTAGAAGCACTGTTACGTTTTTCCAAAATTTATAATTTGTTAGAATTATTGTTACTTCTTCAAAAAGCTTTTGTTTTCATTGAAAATCCGTTAAAGTTACTTTTTTGGAATAAAAAGTATATATAGTTTTAAACTTTTTTAAATTTAAGAAAAGGGTTATTTTGATTTTTGGAAAAATCCTTATTTTAAATAAGGATTATTTTATTATTCCTAATTATTAATTCAATTTAATTGGAATACATTTAATTTTAAGAGTATTTAAGTATAATTCAAGTCAATTTTTAAGAATTTAATGGAATTCTACGAAATAAAATTGTTTTAAAGAAACAATATTGATTTAAAAATACAGGTTTGCCGTTAAACTGGGAAAACCGGAAAAATAATAGAAAATTTATTTTTTACAGGGAATTTTACACATTTTGAAAAGAAAAAAAAGGACACGAAATATCACAAATTTTCCAATTTTTAACATTTTTAATTATGAAATCATTCAGATTACAATGCCTAATTTATAAATATTATACTTTAAAAAAATTCTATTTTCGGTATTCGTTTGCAGGCGTAAATTTGAAATTTAAAGAATTTTAAAATGCAGTTTTTAAGACTTAATCGATTAAACATTTGAATTATTAAAATAATAATAGTTGTTTTTAATATTTATCAGAACATTTTTTAACTGAAACTTTATTTTTCTAACTGAAAATTTAACTATTTTATTTTTGGTGGAAAAATTTTATTTCTCAGTTAAAAATTCCGTTTTTGATAAAAAATAAAATATTTTTGAGTTAAAAATTCATATTTTTTGGTTAAAAACAACTCTTTTTCAAATAATTTTTTTTTATTGAATTCAAGTGTTCTTAATTGAAAATTAAAATATTTTTTAGTAGAAATATTTACCATCACATTTTTCGTTAATAATTAATTTTTTTAATTCGAAGATTCATTAATTTGTTTGAAAATTTCATTCTTCTAGTTTTTGTTTAAAATTGATCTTTTTGAGTTGAAAAGTCAACTGTTCGGTTAAAAATTCATTTATTTTGATATAAATTAATTTTTTCAGAGAAATTCTATCTTCTTGGTTGAAAGTTAATCTGTTTGTTTAAAAATTTTACTATTTCGTTATAAAATTTATCTGTTTTAAATAAAATTTTGACTATTCTGTTAAAAAATCGTCTTTTCTGATAGAAAAGTAATTAAATTAATTGAAACTTCATCTTTTTAATTTTCCGTTTTCTAAATAAAAATTTAACTATTATGCTTTTGGTTCACATTTTTTTCTTTTTTAGTTAAAAATTCAACTATTCGGTCAAAAATTAATTTTTGTCGTTCAAAATTTATTTCTTTGATTGAAACCTTTTCTTTTTTAGTTAAAAATTCGTGCATTTTATTAAAAATTTCTCCTCTTTGTTAGAAAATTCGTCTTTTGGGTTGAACATTTATTTTATTATTTGAAAAATCATAATTTAATTATTCAATTTAAAAATAATTGTTTCAGTTGCAAATATCCCATTTCTAACTCGATCAATTTGAAATTTTTCAATTTAAAAAAAGTAACAATTCTTTAATTTTTATAAATATTTGACTTCTTATTTGAAATGAGCAGTTTTAAATAAAATTTAAAAAATAAACAATTTGAAACTGAATTATTTAAAAAAAGAAAGCATTAAATCGTTAAATATCAGAGTCTTAAAATTAAAGTTTTAACATTACAATTTTAATTGTTACATTAAAAAAAATGTAATTTATAATTGTTGAATTTTTATGTATAAATAAAAATTGCACAATTAATTAATTTAAGCGTCTTAAAATTAAATGAATTTAATTGATAATTTAAAAAGAATTGACTTTAAACAAAATTTAAATCATTTTATTTTTCTACATTAAATTTGCATAAAATGATATAATTGTGGAAAAATCATTACAACCTATAGACATTTAATTTAAAATCGATCAATTGAAAAGTATTAAAAATTTCTATTTCAGGGGAAACTTTCCTATAGTGTATAATAATTAATTAAGAGCACAAATAAAGAAAAATAAGTAATTTAAATTTATGAACACGTATATCGTCTTACTTATTAATTGAATTAAATTAATTATTTTAAGTATATTATTAGTTTTAATTAATAATTATCTACTGTAAAAGTTTTCCCTATAAGTGTAAATAAAAAAATTTTAAAGCTGCAAATTTAAAAGTTTAAAATTCAAAAGTGTTCTACTTTAATGCTTTAATTTGACCGGGAGCTTTTTCCTTGTTTAAAACGGCCACCCTTAATTAATTCAAAGTAAATAGAAAATTATTAAAGGAATTAAATTAAATTTAAGAATTTTACTTTTTTTAGCTCCTTTTAAAAAACCATAATTTTTATAATATTAAGTTGACATTTTTTCATATAATCGGATGTTTTCGCAAAATTGGAATAACTCTAGAAATAATTGACACTTTTAAAAGTTTTTAGTCTGATTTTAAAGGTGAATTTCGAGAATATTTTGCCAATTTATTAGCATATATTTATAATTTTTTCTGAAATTCTACCCTAGATTCAACTTGGTGCAAAAAAGTCGCAAAATTTGTAATAATGATTGTAGTTATCAAATAATTTAACAAATTCCAAACAAGATTTTTATAAATATTACTAAAGTTTATAAAAAATAATTCAATAATTACTATTTCCAGAATTATTCCTATTTTTCTGAAATACCAAAATTTGACATTTTTTACCACATCTTTTTATAAAGTTGACGCTGAATTTTATTACTTTTCATAGAATTACAAGGGAAAAATTTGATTTTTTATAATTTAAAATAATCAAGGCACTTTAGTAAAAGTTCATATAGTTTATAATTTTTATTATCAAAATATCTTGTTAAATTGAAAGTTGAAAAAATGTATTTACAATAGAGCAAAATATTTTCCATATATTGCCAGAAATCTCTAAAGAGAACATTTTTTTTTAACGAAACGTAAAAAAATACCTTTTCTGATTGATTTTTAATCTAACTTTTCAAGTAGCGTTCTCAAAAATAACGCGTAACTCTTGAATGTCTCGAACACTAAAAACTAAATTTTAATACTTTTTCCAATTTCTTTCTTTTGCAAGAAATCTTTAAAGGCTCGTTTCGAATTTTAGGTCCTTTCAAGCAGTTCGTCGCTCTCGTGTTCATATTCGGATGGGCCCAATTTTTTTTTTCGAAAATGCTAAAAAAAACAAATTAAAAAAGTCGGGTTTTTCACACTCTAATTAAGGTCCCAAAAAAACTATCCAAATTTCGAAAAATTGCTTATAATTTTTTTTACAATATCAGAAAACAACTTTATTTCAATCTTTTTTTTTTTTTTATTAAAAAAAAGTTTCGGCCCATCCAAATTCATACTATCTAAGGCCTATCGGTCTGAGTACCGCGCGAATGAAACATTTGCTAATAACACCAAACTCAGTGTTAGGTAGTGTTATTCGATGGATGTCGCAGTAAAGTATAAAAAATTTTCTAGCGAAAAAAAACGAGACCGATGCTAATTACGAGCACATTTCATAACAAAAAAAATTTTAGCTAATTATAAAACAGTATAATTAATACTCGACTTAAGTGTCGTTTGCACGTTTGCATGGATTGCAGTGCGACTTTCACTTTAGATAGGCCCCATATAATGCAGGATTGGTCGAAAAAAACGTGATATATAAATAATTTCCCTATAATTACATTTCCTTTTTAAATTAGAATTTTAATCTTCTAAACTAGAGCAAATGCTTTCGAGAATATGCTCAGCATTTAAGCTCGCACAGAGAATTTATCGAGCATTTTAGAGAATTTAAAGCCTTTATTGTTTAAAAAATATATATAATAATTAATACACATATTTTTAGAAAAACGTTATAGGGTGACATAAAAATATTCCAACTGTTTTGTTGAAAATCCTCTTTTTTGGTCAAATACAACTGTTTTTGTAACAAAATTTAATCTTTTTTGGTTGAAAAATAAAGTATTACGTTTTTGTTAAAAATTTTGAACAAAAAAAAGTTTTTCAATTAAAATGATCAATCATCAACAAAAAAATGAAAAATAAAATCATGGATCTTCAACTAAAAAAATTTAATTTTTAACCAAATTTTCAGTTGGTAAAATAAATTTTTAACAAAAATTAACGAACTTTGAACAAGATAGTTAAATTTTCTATAAATTCCTCTGCTTTGTTAAAAATCCATCTATTTTGGCAGAGAACTCATCTTATTGGTTAAAAATTCATTTTTTGTTGTTGGAAATTAATTCTTTTTTTTTAGAATTAATTTTTTCAACTGAAAACCTAAGTGTACCTTTTCTAGTCGAAAATTTATATTTTTTGATAGAAATCTAAAGTTCTTGGTTGAAAATTATATAATTTAGTTAAAAATTCACCTTAATTTTTCACTGAAAATTTAAATATTCTATTTTTTGTTGAAAATTTATCTATTTTATGTGAAAATTCAAATATTTGTTAAAAATTCGTCTTTCTTCTGTGAAAGAGTATTCTCGTTTCATGCAATTTTATTTTGTTTGGTAAAAAATTCATTTGTTTGGTAGAAAATTTAATTATTTTGTTGATAATTCGTTTATTTTTTATTGAAAATTAATTTTTTTAACTATAAATTTAACTATTTTATTCTTGGTTAAAAATTTATCTTTTTGGTTGAAATTAAATTATTTTGTTGAAAATTATGTTTTTTAGTTGAATATTAATTTGCTTAACTGAAAATTTAACTCGTACTTGTTCGGTTCAAAATTTGTCTTCTTGAGCTTAAAACTGAAATTTTTGGTTTAAAATTCCTTTAAAACAATTAATATTCAACTTGAAAACATAATTTCCAACTAAATGATTAAATTTTGAAAAACAAGTTTTTAATTAAAATGATCAATTATCAACAAAGAGAATGAAAACTAAAATGATGGATCTTCAACTAATACAAATTTAATTATTAACAAAATTTTCAGTTAGTAAAATAATTTTTTAACAAAAATAAACTAACATTCAACAAAATAGTTAAATTTTCTAAAAATTTCTGTGCTTTGTTAAAAATTCCTTTTTTAGTCAAAAATTTATATTTTTGACAGAAATTTAAATTTCTTGGTTGAAAATTATACAATTTCGTTAAAAATTTACTTAAATTTTATTGAAAATTAATTTTTAACTCAAAATTTAACTATTTTATTTTTTGTTAAAAATTTAACTTTTTCTGTAGAAGAGTATTCTCATTTCATGCAATTTTTTTTTTGGTTAAAAATTCATTTAGTTGGTAGAAAATTTAACTATTTTATTTTTGGTATAAAATTTATATTTTTGGTTAAAAATTAAGTTTTTTTAGCTGAAGATTCATCATTTCACTTTTAAAATTCACTCTAACTATTCCATTTTTTGTTATTGATGATTTATCATTTTAGTTGAAAAAATTGTTCTTTTGGTTCTTTTGTTATTTCTTTAACTGAAAATGTAACTATTCCATTTTTTCTTGAACATTTATATTTTTTGAGAAAAATGTAATCTTTTGGGTTGAAAACTATACTATTTCATTGAAATTTTTCTTTAATTATATTGAAAATTAATTTTTTTACTGAAAATTTAACTATTTTATTTTTGTTGAAAATTAATCTGTTTTAGATGAAAATTCAACTATCAAAATTCATCTTTTTTTGGTAGAAGAGTATTCTCATTTTTTGAAAATTCGTTTCCTTTTTGTAGAAAATAATTTTACTTGCTGTAAAACAAATTATCTTTTTAGGTGCAAATTGATGTATTTGGTTAGAAAATAAATTATTTCAGTTGATGATTTTGATAGAAGGGTAATCTTTCTTCGTTAAAAAATGATCTATTTTGAAGAAAATTTAATTATTCCATTTTTTATTAAGAATTAATTTCTTTGGTTGAAGAAAAAAACTATTTAGTTGAAAATTCGTGTTTTTTGTTAATATAAAATTCACTTTTTGGGTTGAAAATTCTACTATTTGGTAAAAAGTTCGTCTCTTTTTATTTTAAAATTTACATTTTTCGTTGAAAATTAATTAATTTTGCTCAGAACTCGTTTTTGTTTTGTTTAAACTTGGTTCTTACAATTAGTTTAAAATCTATACATTTTATTGAAACTGTTTCTTTTTGGTTATAAAATTCATCTTTTGGATTTAAAATTGAATTCTTTTGTTGAGATGTTTTTTTTTATTTTATAAATTGATTGTTTTAACGAAAATTCTAATTCTTCTATTTTTGGTTAAAAAATCATTAAACATTTTTTTTAATTCGTTTTTTATTTTTTGAAAATTTATTTATCTGACATTTTAACTATTCTAATTTTAGTTGAATAGGTATCTATTTTAGATGAAAATTCACGTACTTTGTTGAAAATGAGTCTTTTTTTAGTTGAAAATCCAACAAACTATTTTGTTAAAAATTCATTTTTTACTTTTTTACTTTTTGACTTGAAAACACGACTAAAAAGTGTTTAAAATATATTTAAAAGCAACATTTTGTCGCACTACCATTAGTAATCATTTTTTATTTAAATTTAGCGCTCTTTCCAATTTGAATCGATGCATGTGGTCGAGCATATTCTCAAGCACATTCGCATGCTCATGAGAATTTCTCTGAGCACTTAAAGCCTTTGGAACACTGCTCCAACCGCCTGCAATTTTTACAGGGTACAAAAATTCCCATGATTTTTTTTCCGTTGAAAAAATCACAAGTATTAGTTGAATTAGTACATTTTATAAATTGACATATATTTTATATTTTATTATTAGAGACATATTTGTTCGTTCGATCCTGTAAGCCTTTACAAAATGCAAAAACTCTACTCGTGAATAATTCATCTTGAGATAAAAAAATGTTTGAGTACCTAAAAATTCGAGGTGCCATCTGCGTAGTAGTTTTAATTACTGCACTAGTATTCCCTCTAAACTGCGAACAGAAAATAACATAATTACTAGAGTTATAAGAAATTAAGGGATTGTCCAGCCTCAAAAATTTCATGATCGAAAAAAAGAGGAGGATGAAGAGGAGGGGCGTTCAAAAAAACGCATACCTTGATTTTCAAAGTACAGAATCTATTCAATAGTAGGTAGGAAAACATAAAATAAAGGTACGGTTTAAAGAAAACCGTAATTATTAGTCTAATATCCAAAAATGGAAATGAGCTGATCTGCAGAACCGGCTTTAGTTCCCTGATTTTTTTTATTTTCAGAATGAGTTTTGATACTCTTTTTAGTCAATTTCATGAAATTCGGGTGCCTAAAGTTCCGGTTCTGGCGAACAAAGTTTTACGCATTTTACAAGTAGAATTCTCTAGTGCGTGAACAATGAAATCGACAAATTATCCGCTCCATGAGATTGGAGTGTCTTGCCTGCCGTTCAACTTGACAAGTCTCATTTTTTTCATTTCTTATACGATTTTCTATATCCACACTCGCTTAAATAAGAGAAAAAAATCAGAATATTGCCCAACGTTTAGTCAAAATTCTTTTATCAGATTAGAAAATAAAGTGAGGATGGAAGACTAATAAGATCCTAAATTAAATTCTACTAAAGTATGAGAAAAGTTGAATTTTTTTCAATATTCTCACAAGCTTTAGCAGGAATTATGCACCAAAAAGGTTCAAAATTCATCCTTTATCAGCAGGATTTTTTGGGACAGGATTTCTAAACAAAAGCGCTCTTATTCATTTAAAAAATTTATTAAAATGTTTGGGACAGAAGTACTGAAAAATGTCTATTTTATTTATTTTTTTAGAATTCTTAGAAGTTCTGAAAGGATTTATTTCCTGAAAAGGAGTTCTATTAATTTTTTCTCATTTACTTTTTTATTAATAATTAATAATAAATTAATTTTTGGGACAAAAGTACAAGAATAGTTCAATTTTATATTGTTTTTCTTCAAGCTTTAAAAATTGTTGGTACAGAAGTGCGAGAAAATTCACATTCATTAAAAAAAAATGTTTACAAATCGAATTAATTTTTGGGACAAAATTTGTAGAAAAGTACCATTTTATTTTGTTTTTCCTTAATATTTGTACAAGTTTAATTTATTTTCAGGATAAAATTACTAGAAAATTAATTTTATTTAATTTTTTAGTTTTTATAAATCTAAGTAATTTTTGAGTCAGCATTACTAGAACAGTTTAATTTTATGTTTTTTTTCTTCAACATTTTTAAAAAGTTAAATTTTTTGGGTACAGAAGTACTTGAAAATTAAATTTAATTTCTTTTCAATTTTTACAAATCTAATCAAATTTTTAGTTCAAAAGTACAAGAATAGTTCAATTTTATGTTGTTGTTCTTCAAAATTTTTACAAGTTTAATTTATTTTCGGTCCAGAAGTACTGGAAAATTCACGTTCATTAAAAAAAAAAAGCTTACGCGTCGAATTCAATTTGGAACAAAAGTACAAGAATAGTACAATTTTATGTTGGGTTTCTTCCAAATTTTTACAAGTTTAATTCATTTTTGGATTAGAAGTACTACAAAATTCATGAATTTTTTTTTTTAATTTTCACAAATTTAATCAATTTTTGGGACAAAAGTACTAAAATAATTCAATTTGATCTCGTTCTTCTTCAAAATTTTTACAAGTTTAATTTCTGGCTTGTCACGAAAGTACTAGAAAGGTTCTTATACATTTTTATTTAAATTATTTTAAATGTTCAATTTATTTTTGCGACCAAAGTACATAAAAATCTGCAAATTTTTTTTTAATTTTTGCAAATATAATTAATTTTCAGGACAAAAGTACTAGAACAGTTCAATTTTTAGTGTTTTTCTTTAGAAATTTTCCAAGTATCATTTATTTGTGGGAATAGAAGTACTAAACAATTCACGTTCATTTTATTATTTTTTATTTTTACATGTATAATTTATTTTTGTTACAAAAGTATTGGAAAAGTTCCATTTTATTATATTTTCTTCAACATTTCGATTAGTTTCATTAATTCTTGGTAAAAAGATATATTCAAGTTTTTAATCTTCAAAAAGCAATTTTTGAGATAAAAGTGCTGAAAAGGACTCGCTTAATTGTTTTGAAATGTTACAAGTCTAATTATTTTTTGGGAGAAAAGTGCTACAAAAGTTTTCATTTTATTTCTTTTTCACAATATTTACAAATACTCATAGAATTTATGTCCGAGAAAAGTACTGAAAAAATATAAATAAAGTACCAGAAAAAAAGTTCAAAATGTGTCTCACTTCAGCAGTATTTTTTTGGTATAAAAATCCTCCACAAGAATGTTGAAAAAATAAAATAAAACTGACCTATCTAGTATTTTTCTCCCAAAAATGAATTTAGGCTTGCAAGAATTTTATTTCAAAAATCAGAAGGTATCTTCTTTAATACTTTTTTCCCAAAAAGTCCTGAAAATTTGGTCAGAGAAGTGGAAAATTGCAGAAAACCGCTTAGTACATTAATATGACTTTAATTTTGATCTCATTTCATTCTATCGCAACTTTTATTACTCGGGATTAATTTTTAAACAAAAAGACGAACATTGAAGCAATATGTCTGTAGAAAGGAAGAAAGAATAAGAAAAAAGGAGAAAAAAAATGGACTCTTCATTCACTCTCATTGCTGCATCGTAACAAGAAAGTATTTAAAAAATGAGCGGAGCTGGTGTAGAATATAATATGTACTGTGTACACTAGATTTGTAAATTATATTTCAACACCCCATCGTCCGAAATGTTGCGACTTGTGTATTTTATAATTTTAACAATTTAATTATTATGCTTTCGGATATATATTATATTATATTATATTATATTATCTTATACATACGATATATTTTATGTGTACTTATATTGTCTAGAGATTGGCTATATAGTTTATAAAAATATGAGGCGTTGACTATATGAGAAAAGTTTATTGTGGAAAGAGTAAGAATGTAGACTTTCGAATAAGTTACTTACCTTAATCAGATTGTAAATAAATACATAGTTAAATTACAGATAACTGCTGACTCGATTGAAAAAAAATTATTGAGGAAGTCTTACAAGAAATGTGGTTCCAAAATTACAAAATAGGGGAGACCACCCTACAGTGGATAATAATTAATTTATTGAAAATGTAAATATATTAAAAATAATCAATTGGAATTCATTGACACGTATAATGTTTTAACTGTTAATTAAATTAATTAGTTTAAATATATTTATATTTTTAAATAATGATTATCCTCTGTAGGGAGGTTTCCCCGATGATTTTCCTGTGTCGATTTTTGTTTTGTGTCAACTTTTCCTTTGTCGATTTCGGAAAATGCACAATGATCGTGTCTAATGGAAAAATTGTCAAAAAGCTTGAAATTTGATGGACGTAGGGTACGTGTTAAAAATAGTGCCAGTGGTATGGATATTTACTTAAAACATGTTTTCGTGAAATTTGTGAAATTATGATAATTATATAATTATGATAATTATGTTATGATAATTATTATAATTATGATGCGTTAATTAGAATAAATATTTGAAAAATAGTCGGTCTAACTATTCTCTTTCACCAGTGCCGGTTTACCTTTTAGGCAATTTTTAAATAATTTTGGATTTTTCTTTTTGAAAAAAACAACAAGTTTTGATATAGAATAAAAATTTCTAATTACCATTTATTTTTTATGTTTATTTGATTTTAAGGCTATATAAAAACCATTTTCCTACAGTTCTTGAAAGATTAAAAAAGATTTTTAATATATTAAATAAAAAATTCAACAAAAAAGTTAATTTTTAAACAGTTATATTTTTCATCAAACAGATTAAATTTTTACCAATGAGACCAATATTCAATAAAATAGTTTAATTTTCTAAACCAAAGTAGTTAAATTTTTGAAAAAAATTGAATTACGCGTGAAAATTTTAATATTTATACTAAAAATATTTTTATTTTAAATAAAAAAAGAGTGGAATTCATCCAAAAAAGATGAATCTTCAACAAAATAGTTGAATTTTTAACAAAAACAGATTAATTTTCAACCAATTTCATTTGTAACCAACCAAATATTTAATTTCAACCAAAAATTCTTTAAAAATTAATTTTTAGAAAGGAAAAATCATTTTAATTTTTCTAGGAGTCATAAGAAAAATTTTTTATTTTCTTGATACCTATCAAAATTATAAAAAGCTTCTACATTTTGTTTCAAAATCTTTAAAAATATACTTTTTTAAAATTAAAATGTATTTTTTTATCTTTTCAAAATTTCCGAATTTTCTAAATAATTTTAAAAATTAAAAGTTTTTTCTTTAAATTTGTTTTAAAATTGAACAAAGAAAAAAATTGTTTTTATATCTAAAAAATTCTTTTTGGTTAATTTTGAAAATTTCTTGTAATGTTTAAAAATCTTTTTAAATATTCTTTAACATTATTCTTATTTTTATTTTATAAAAATCTTTTTAATTTTTTTTACGCTATCTAGAAACCTTTTAAAATTATTAGCATTTTTTTCTGAAATTGTTTAGAAATTCTTCTAAATAAGCAAATTGTTTTTAAATTTTAAAGATTTTTTTTTGAACATTACGGGAATCGTTTAAAATTTTAAAAAGAAAAATTTTAATATTCTCTTTAATCTCATTTTTTAAAAGAAAAAATTATTTAGATTTTCCCAGAAATCTTGAAATTTTATTTTTTATTTTTATACCTTTAAAAATTCCTCAAATGTTACAAAATTTTATTTCAAAATCTTTTAAAATCTAAATTTTGTTTAAAATTTCTTGAAATCTTTTAAAATTCTTAATTATTTGTGGAATTTTGTTTTACACGTTTATTTTTTGTAATGATTTAAATTTTACGTATTTTTTTAAAACAAAAAAATTCCTTAAAATCTTCCAGATTTTTATGACATTTTTATTAATCATTTTTAATATCATTACAAATTTGAAATTTTCCCAAAAATGTTAGGAAATATTTTTTTCTCTTGAAATCTTTCAAAATTTTTCGTCGAATTTTTGAAAAATTAAAAAAATTCCATTAAAATCTTCCACATTTAATGATAATAATAATTCTTATAAAATAAAAATCCTAATTTTTTAAAATAAACAATGATTTTTTTTTTTTACCAGGACTCTTGAAATTTTATTTTTTTTATACCTTTCAAAATTCTTAAAGTGTTACAAAATTTTATTTCAAAATCTTCTAAAATCTAAATTTTGTTTAAAATTTCTTGAAATCTTTTCAAGTTTTTAATTATTTGTGGATTTTTAAAACTTTTATTTCTTGTAATTCAAATTTTACGTATTTGTTTTAAAGCTTTTAAAACAAAAAAAAATGCATCAAAATCTTCTAGATTTTTAGCAATGTTTTTATTAACCTTTTTTAATATCATTAAAAATTTGAAATTTTCCCAAAAATCTTAAGAAATATTTTTTTCTTTTGAAATCTTTCAAAATTTTGCATGGAATTTTTAAAAATCTTTTAAAATTAAAACAATTGCCTTAAAATCTTCAAGATTTAAAGACAATAATGATTCTTATAAAATAAATTTTCCTAATTGGAAAATTCCCGGCAGAAATTTGCCGAATAAAAAAATATCCAAACTATAAACATTCCAAATTATAAAATTCGCGAATTTAAACAATTTAAAAAATGTTTTTTTATCGCTGTTTATTAATAATATGAAATATCATTATTAAAAAAATCTGCAGTTTTTCCAACAAATATTAAGAAAGAGTTTTATTATCTTAAAACCTTACAAAATTCATGAAAATCAGCTAAAATCTTTTTGAAAAATTTTTGTAAATCCTGCAAAATTAAAGAAAGTTGTAAAAAAATTCTCATGCAATTGCATTTGTTTATAAAAAATGTAAATATAAAAGTATGATTAAACCGGCACTGTCTTTCTTACTTGTTTTCTTTAATAATAAGTTTTATTTTAAGTTTGATTTTACAGATAATAAATATGCTGAAAGTAAGGAGAAACATCCCTACAATGGATCATACAAACCTACAATGAAAAATCATTAATTTAAAGCTTAAACATACGTAAAATATTTAAATTTAATTTAATACCACGAATCATCGCTTAACTATGAATTAAATTAAATTAATTTTTTACATAATTAGTATTTATAATTGATCATCATCCACTGTAGGACGTATTATCCACTGTAGAAAGTTTCCCCTTATTTTGTTTTTTTTTTTTACTTAGTACAGTTTTCATGGAAATTAATTTTGAGCATAATCCTGATTAGTGACCTATATATTATATAACATCGTCTTGGCAATATTTTTTTCTTCATAAGAAAAAAATTCTGGATTGAAAATCACCTCTAGGCTGTGAGACGCGAGCTAAGCAGCGATGAACTTGCTCGAAAACCTCAATCATATGTGTCAAATCAAGTAATTCTATCTTTCAAGTACCTACTCGTAATTGAACTGTACGTTTAGCCCTTTCGGGATTTTATTTTTTGTATTTTTATTTTTTTTAATGACACTTAAATTTAAATTTTTGCACGATATTTTGCGTGATTTGAAATATGTGTGATTTTGAATTTTTCGTGATGAAAATAATCTCAACTCGAAAGGGTTAAGCAATAAATGTACTCTTTTCGAAATTGACTTCTTTTTTAAAAGAATCATGAAGATCGTTTCGATATATATCGTAACATTTTGTTTCTCTGTTAATAATTTACGTGAAACCATCCCAAAGTGGATAATGAGTCTATAGTAGATAATCATTAATTTAAAAAATAAATATACCTCAAATAATTCATTCTAATTTTAATTTATCAGCAGATAAAGTTTCTTGAATAATAATTAAGTTTTAATAATTATTTTTCATACATTAGTATTTTTAATTGATGATTATCCACTGTAGATTCTATTATCCCCTGTAGGGAGGTTTCCTCTACATACAGATTATTAACAAAAGAAACAAAAATGTTATAAATATAAATAAATATATATATACAAATTATATATAAAGTATAAATAGAATATTTGTAGATAAAAGAAACAGAGGAAAACTTTAGTCGTCTAAATAGAAAATAGAGTCAATACTGTGAAATACCTATTACCCTATAGATAACTACATATTAGAAAAGAAAAGATATACTTGTAATTAACTTATGAAAGATGATCTAAGATAAAAATATATATACTGAAATTAACACAATTAAATAAATAAAAACATACCTATATATTTTAGATTTTTACTTACCTATGCCCAATTTAATTAATTTGGCTGATTGATTTGGGACGGCTGAAAAATAAAATTCCCGACACTGTGAAATTCCCGAATAATAAAATTGCCTAAAAATAAAAATACCGAATTGAAAAATTACCGAATAATAAAATTCCCGAAATTGACAATTCCCGAATAATAAAATACCCAACAGAAAATTGCCTAGTTATAAAATATCCGAATTGTAAAATTCAATAAATTAAACAATTACAATTTTTTATAAATATATTTTATTGATTACAAATACAATAATGAAATATTATTTCTTTAGAATATTAATATCAATTTTTAAACTTTAGAAAATTATTGTTTGACTTAAAAATAACAATAATTTTAAATAAAATATTTATGGATGATGCCGTTTTTTAACGTACATAGAATTTGCAAAAAAATACAACAAGCGTTCGCAAAAATCGAATTTTGAATTATATATATTTTTGTTTGAAAAACTTTATAAGGTATGATGGAAACAGAGAGTGATGTTTTTGTTTCGAGGGGCAAATTTGGTCAAATTTGGAAGTTGCAAAAAAATTTCAATTTTCCAGTTCAAAAAATGAGAATTTAGCTTTCAGCTACTGAGTTTCTGAATTTATACACTGCAATCAATAAAATATATTGATAAAAAATTGTAATTGTTAAATTTCTTGAATTTTACAATTCGGATATTTTAAAATTCGGAAATTTTCTGTTGAGTATTTTCTTCTTCGCGATTTTTCCAAATCAGTAATATTATTAACTGTCGTGCATTTTATTATTCGGGAATTTTATAACTCGGAACCTTTATTATTCGAGAATTTTATTATTCGGGAACTTTTCAATTCTGTATTTTTATTTTTCGTCAATTTTATTATTCGTGAATTTTAATATTCGTGAATTTTAATATTCGGGAGTTTTACAATGTTAGGAATTTTATTTTTCGGGATTTTTCAGTCATCCCATTGATTTTAATTTCGAAATGTTTTTGCGACGATTGACAAATCCCGAAAAATCAAATATTTCAAATATTTTTATCAAAGAAATTTGTTCAAAATGTTTAAAGTTTTATCAAAATATTGTGTGCATTTAAAATAGCAATTTTGCTAAATTTTCTCCGATCCTCATAACATTTTCCAAACAAACTTTGCAGGATTCAACTCAACACTGATCAATCTGAAAAAAAATTTATTTAAAATTTTATTTTTGAAAAAGTTTTTTGTAATTTTTTTATATACTATGCACATTTTCAAAAAAAAAAAATTCATCAAAACTTGTTTTTTCAATTATTGTTAGCTCAAATTCAACAAATAGTTTTTAAAAACATTAAACATTAGAAAAAATGTCATTCGTGAAAATGTTTGAATACTTTATTTCTAATGAATAAATAAAATTTAATAAACAACGATTTTTTTAATTGTTTAAATTGAGGAATTTTCTAGCCAAGATATTTCATAATTCGGCAATTTTCTGTCGGGAATTTTATCATTAGGGAATTTTCAAAATCTTTAATATCATGAACTGTCGAAAATTTTATTATTTGGAAATTTTCAAGAGAAGACTGAAAAAACCCGAAAAATAAAATTCCTGATACTGCAAAATTACCGAATTATAAAATTTCCGAATAATAAAATTGCCGAAAAGTAAAAATCCCGAATTGGAAAATTCCCTAATATTAAAATTTGCGAATAATAAAATTTCTAAAAAATAAAAATACCGAATTGGAAAATTCCCGAAAAATAAAATTCTTGAATAATAAAGTTGCCGAATTGTAAAATTCTCGAAATTGAATTTTCCCAAATAATAAAATTCACGAAAGTTTATAATAATACCGAATTGGAAAATTCCCGAAGAATAAAATACCCGTCAGAAAATTGCCGAATTATAAAATATCCGAATTGGAAAATAGTTTATTTAAAATTATTGTTATTTTAAATTTAAACAATTTTTGAAATTTAAAAAATTTAAAATAATTAAAAAAATTGTATTTGCAATCAATCAAGTATATTTATAAATTAATTGTCGTAGGTTAATTTCTTGAATTTTCCAATTCGGGACTTTTCCAATTCGGATATTTTATAATTTGGCAATTTTCTGATGTGTATTTTATTCTTCGGGAATTTTCCAATTCGGTAATATTATTAACTGCGGGAATTATATTATTCGGCAATTTTCCAATTCGGTAATATTATAAACTGTCGTGAATTGTATTATTCGGAAATTTTCAATTTCGATAATTTAATAATTCGGCAATTTGATTATTCGAGAATTTTATTATTCGAGACGTTTCCAATTCGGTATTTTTATTTTTTGGAGATGTTATTATTCGTGAATTTTAATATTCGGGAATTTTCCAATTCGGGATTTTTACTTTTTGGCAATTTTATTAATCCCGAATTTTATTATTCGCGAATTTTATAATTTGGTAATTTGACAGTACCAGGAATTTTACTTTTCGAGATTTTTCAGCCGTCCCTTTTCCAATTCGATAATATTATAAACTGTTTGAGAATTTTTTTGCGGGAAGTTTCCATTCTGGGATTTTTGTATTTCGGAAATTTTACTGTTCGGGAATGTTACAGTATCGGAAATTTTATTTCGCGATTCTTCAGTCGCCCCCAATCGTGAAAAATAAAATTCCTGAACATTTTTTAATATGTATTACCGAAGAATAAAATTCCCGAAAGAAAATTTCCGAATTCACACAATTTAAACAAAAATTATATATATATATATATTTTTTATGATCAATATTATTTATGCATTGAAAATACAATAATGAAATTTTTTAAAAACAAAAAATTTAAATGTTAAGAGTTTTTACTTGTGGTTTTAGTATAAAATAACAATAATTGAAAAAAATATATTTTCGGTTGAAAAGTTTTGATTAAAAATGTGAGTAGTATTTTAAAAATTACAAAAAAACGTTCTTAAAAATCGAATTTCCAATTAAACAAAATTTTTAAAGAATTTTCGAGGTAAATCAGAGCTGAATTGAATCCTGAAAAAACATGTTTAAAAAATGTTTATAGGTTCGGACTAAATTCAGGGAGAAAATTTTTTTTCATTCGCAGCATTCCCTGATTTATCTCGAAATTAAGAAAAAATATGTTAACGAAAAATTCGATTTTTGAGAGTTTTTTTTTGTAACTTATTTATAAAATTTTATAATTCGGTTAATTTCTATTGGGAATTTTTTATTTCTAATATTTTCTTTTTCGGGAGTTTTGATGTGTCGGAAATTTTATTTTTCGCGATTCTTGAGGTGTCCCTTTATAATATTACCGAATTTGAAAATCTCCCAATAATGCAATTTCCAACAGAAACTTTCCGAATTATAAAACGATACTGCAAAATTCATGACATTAGAAAATTATTAAATGTAAATAATTAAACAATATGTTTTATAATCAATTATATTTATTGATTAAAAATATGATAATGAAATACTTTAAACAATATTTGTTGATGTTCAATGTATTTTTAAAAATTATTGTTTGAAATAAAAATAACACTAGTTTAAAAAACAATACATTTCTCAAAGCAAAAGAACAATAAAAGAACAAGATTTTTATAACAAGAGAAATAATTTTCTTAAAACTACTATGTACATTTAAAAACTTGCATTGAGAATTTTTTTTCAATTGCGATTTTGAATTTTCACAAAAAATTAAAAACATACACTGAACATTAAAGAAGATGTAATAAATATATTTCAGTATTGTATTTTTTAATAAATGAATAATATTGATTAAAATCTAATCTTTTTATTTGTTTCTATTCGGGCATTTTATTATCCAGGAATTTTCTAAATAGAAATTTTTGTAGTTCGGCAATTTTATAATCTCCAGAATTTTCTATTTCGAATATTTTCTTTTTCGGAAATCTTAGTGCCTGGAATTTTATTTTTCGGAATTTTTCAATCTTCCCATGTTTCAAAAGTTGCGCCAAAAATCGGACGTTTGAAAAAAAAAGTTTTTCTATGATTTTTAGAATCAAAATAATATTACTGGTGCTATTTAAAATATAAATGATTTTTAATTGAAACATTTTGAACTTACAAAAAGACATATTACCAATTTAAAAAAAGGTTGAATTTCAGTCAATTATCATGTTTCCCATTTTGAAAGTGAATTTTTCTATGTCTGAAATCGTTTAACAATTTGTTTAAAGATAATTTTTTTTAAACAACGAAATTTCCTTTTTTTCCAAATTTTGATTAGTTCACTCTTGTGACAAAAATACATGAAAATTTAAAATTATTTTTTTTTACAAACTTGATTCAATCTCGAAATAAAACTTTATTTTTGAATACTTCAATTTTTAAACCTTCAAAAAGTTTAGAATTAAAAAAATCCTTTTTTGATAGAAATTCTGCTATTTGGTTAAAAATTTAATTATTTCCTTGAAAACTTAACAGCTAGGATGAAAAAATTTTGTAAGGAAGAATTCTACTTTTTTGTTAAACAATCGTCCTTTAGAAAAAAATTCATCTTTTGGTATAAAAGTTACCTTTTTTGGTGAAAATTTTTTTTGTTTTGTTGAAAACTTAGATTTTTAAAATTTCTAATGTTTTAATTTTAGATTATTTAATTATGATTTTTAAACATCCAATTGTTTATAAACTGTCATTTTTAAGATATAATTCGAATTTTTGTGGACACTCATCGAACTTGCAACTGAATAATTTAAAAACTATTTTAGATTGTTTCTCAATTATATATCAATTTACAGTTTTTTTTAATTACGAAATTTAGTAGTTTAATTTCAGATTTTCCACAAAAATGTTCAATTTTACATGAAAAAAATTTTGAGTTATTGAATTTTAAAAAGTAATTTTATTCTAAAGAGCATCTTGCCTCTTCAGTTACAATTAATTAATTTTGTAAGGTTTTTTGTTATGATTTTAATAGATATAAATTTCTAATGTTTAAAAAGTCGAACTTGTCGCATGCGCAGTGCGTGTGAGCCGCCCAGTATGACGTAACAGACGATACATAACCTAGAAGGTTCTAAATAATTTTGTTCCTGTCTGCTAAAAAAACAGAAATCTGAATATCTTTTTCTTCCCGTTCTAGTCGTGAATAAAGGTATGATTTTTATTATTATTTTTATTATTATTATTTCAATTTTCATAAAAATGGTTTCTTTTTATATCGAACTTTGAACTTTGAAAGTAAATTAATGTTTATTCTATGCCATTTTAGTACCTGCTAAAAATGGTTTTAGAACTATTTTGTTCACATAATAAAACAAATTAGGGTTCTAAACAATTAAATAGCATTGTTAAGGAGTTTTCTTCTACCCGATTTAATATTACTGTGTTGATATGGTCTTGATTTTTTAATTTTTGAACATTTTTAAGATATTGAATTCTCAATCTATAGGTCAATATTTTTTTCTATCCATCTAGAATAATTTGATAAACACTTAAAAAAATTATATTTGGCATGAAAATGGAACAAAATGAATCAATAGGAAATAAGGGAAAGGAATTCGGAAATGTAAATTTGAATTTTGAGAGGTACACAGACATAAAAACTGAAACACAAGTTATTTTTCTGTTTAATGTACATTTTTTGTTCAATTTTCTTTTGCAATTGTTATCTTTTTTTTATAATTAAATTCCTAAATATGTTAATATTTACAAACACATAAAAATAATAAATCCCGGTCGATTTTTTACTGTCAACAAAAATTAATGAACTTTTAAAGGTTCCTTGAAAACGTATCGAAGTTAAAAAAATTTTAATTGATAATAGTGTAACTAAAGTGACAAAATTAGTCTCTTTCTACAAAAGTGTCACTAAAAAGAATAAAATTAACACTTTCAGCTTAGTGTTTTTCGTGTTTTTTTTACCAGAGGGACACATAACCTCAATAGTTAATATTTTTTTAAATAGTTTATAAAATCAAGAAAAACAGTCTTACTAAAATATGACAAATTTGTTAAAATTCAATTATTTGTTTAAAAAATCATTTTTGGTCGAAAATTGAACTGCTTTGTTTCAAAATTTGTCCTTTTGATAATAATCATTTTTTGGATATTGTATTTTGTATTGTATTTTATATTTAGAAATAATCTATTTTAGTTGAAAATTCTACTGATTGGTTGAAAAATATAATTATGTCCTTAAAAACTCAACCATTTTGTTAAAAAGCCCCCTTTTTTGTGGAAAAATCCAATGTTTTCCTTAATATTCGCATTTTTGGATTTAAAAAATCGTCTTTTCGGATTGAAAACTCATTATTTGTTTAGAAAAAGCATCGTTTTTGTTTGAAATTAATTTTTTTTGTATAAGACTTATTCTTTTTAACTGAAAACTCGTTTATTATACTTTATGTTTAGTATTAATTTCTTTGTTTAAAATTTAATTACTTGGTAAGAAATTCAGCCTTTTTTGTGTCGCAAATTCAACTGTTTTGTTCAAGACTCGTATTTTTTAAATAAAATTCATACTTTTGGATTGAAAATTTCTTTTATTTTTAACGAAAATTAATATATTTTGTTTTTTGACAATCAATTCTTTTCAATTTGAATGTCCTTTATGTATTATATTTGTGCTACAGGTTGCATCTTTTCGTTAAAAATTCTACGGTTTGGTTGAAAATTCGATTATTTTGTTGAAAATTACCTTTTTTTATTGAAATTTCGTATTTTGGGGTTGAAAATGTAACTATTTTTTTTTTCTAGAAAATTCGTCTTTTTGGCTAGAAATTTCAACAGCTTGGTCAAAAATTCTATTATTTCGTTGAAAATTCTATTATTTTGTTGAAAATTAAATTTTTTACTGAAAATTCATATTTTGGATTGGGAAATTCAACTTTTTTTTACAGAAAATTCAACTTGAAAATTCAACAATTTTCTTACGTTTTTTTATTTTTTAGTGAAGGATGTTCAGCTGTTCAAATGTTTTTAGCGGATTTATTTTGGCTTGAAATTTCCAGATTTGGATTGAAAATTAACTTTTTTCTTCAAAAATTCATATTTTGGGATTGGAAATGCAATTTTTTTGTAGAAAATTTATAATTTTCAATTGAAAATTCAACAATTTCCTTCTGCTTCTTTTTTTCTTTCTTGAATGACTTGGTTGAAAATTCACTTCTTTTTTTGAAAGTTCGTCTTTTTGGTTTGTCCATTCACCTTAATAGTTTAAAAATATTTTTTTTAATTGCAAATTTAACTACTTAATTCTTTATTGAAAAACCTAAAACCTTAAACTATTTGGTTGAAAATTGATCTTGTTGCTTGATATTTCAACAGTTCGATAAAAAATTCAACTTTTTTGTAGAAGGTTAAACCATTTTTTTTTGCTTTCTTAGTTGAAAACTCCACTTTTTGGTTGAAAAAGGGCTTTCATTGTAATTTAACTGTTCAAATATTTTTAGAAAATTCGTTAGTTTTTTTCTCGAAATTCCAACAGGTACAGTTTGTTAGAAAATTCAATTATTTTGTTGAAAATTCGTCATCTAGATTTGAATATTCATCTTTATAGATAGAAAAATATTTATTTAAATTTTTTTAATTGAAAAATTATTTATCCTATTCTTGGTTGAAAATGCATTGTTTTATTTAAAAATTCAAGTTTTTTCTTGAATATTCGTCTTTTTGGTATAAATTAATATTCTTAGTTGAAAGTTCCTATTTTTGGTTTGAAAATTTAACTATTTTGATACAAATTTGAACTATTTGGTTAAAAATTTATACGATTTGGAGAAAAAAATCCATATTTTTTTAGCTAATTCAACAATTTATTGTTTTTTTTCTTTCTTACTTGAAAACTCAACCTACTTGTTGAAAATTTTTTTATTTGTTTGATTCGAATATACAAATGTGTTTCGAATTTTTTTTGCTTGCAACTACAAGAGTCTGGTAAAGAATTCAGTTATTTTGCTCAAGATAACTTTTTTGTTAAAAATTCATATTTTGGGGTTGGAAATTTGTTTTCTTTTCTTAAGTGAACATTTAACTATTCCATTCTTGGTTGAAAATTCATTGTCTTGTCTTATTTAAAAATTCATGTTTTTTTTATTCATTTTTTAAAAATTAATCTTCTTCGATGAAAGTTCCTATTTTTATTTTATAAATTTAACTATTTTGGTAGAAACTGGAAATATTTGGTTGAAAATTTCAATGATTTTGTAGAAACTGACACTTTTTTGTAGAAAATTTAACAAAATATTGCTTTTTTTTCTTATTTAAAAATTCAACCAATTTGTTGAATATGCTTTCTTTTTTAATTCAACTGTTCAAATGCTTTTGGAACATTTTGTTTTGATTTTGCTTGAATAATTAAAAGTTTGTTAAAAAATTCAATTATTTTGATGAAAATTAACGTTTTTGTTGAAAACTCATATTTTGTAGAAAACTCGTCGTTTTTGTTTGAAAATTACAAAATTTTCTTCTGCAATTTTTTCTTTTTTGACTGGAAAATCTTTTTTGGTTGAAAAATGTAATGTTTTTGTTGAAAATTAAATTCTATGTTGTATATTCCTATTTTTGGTTTGACCATTCATCTTTTTAAATTAAAATTTTTTTAACTGCAATTTATCTATTCCATTGTTGGTTAAAAATTGATTGTTTTATTTAAAAATTCATGTTATTTTTTGTGTTAAAAATTTGTATTTTTGGTAGAAATTTAATTTTCTTCGTTGAATTTTCCTGTTTTTGGTTTATAAATTAAAAAATTTTGTTAAAAACTGAAACTATTTGGTTGAAAATTTATATTTTTGCTGGGAATTTCAGCAGTTTGGTTGAAAATTAACTTTTTTGTTGAAAATTCATATTTTGGGATTGAAAATGAGATTTTTTTTTCGTAGAAAATTCTACAATTTACTTGAGTTTGTTCTTCTTTCTTGAGTGACTGTTGAAAATTCAATTCTTTTGTTGAAAGTTCGTAAAATTCGTCTTTTTGGTTTGACCATTCATCTTTATAGGTTGAACTTTTTTTGTTACTAAAAATTTAAGTTCCATTCTTGGTTGAAAATTTATTGTTTTATTTTTAAAAAATCATGTTATTTTGTTATTAAAAATTCATGTTTTTGGTTGAAGATAGCTATTTTGGTAGAAACTGGAAATACAAATTTTTTAGTTCAACTATTCGAATGTTTTAGAAATTTTTTTTTCAATTCATGTGTTCAAATGATTTTAGAATTTTTTTGTTGAAAATTCATATTTTGGAGTTGGAAATGCAACTTTTTTTAGAAAATACGTAATTTTTTATTTGAGAATTCAGCAATTTTGTTGAGTTATTTTTCTTTCCTAAATGAAAAATCTTTTTTGGTTGAAAATTTATTTATTTTGTTGATAATACAATTTTTTTTTGAAAATTAGTCTTTTTGGCTTGACGATTCATCTGTATAGTTTGAATTTGTTTACTGAAAATTTAACTATTCCATTCTTGGTTGAAAATTCATTCTTTTATTTTAAAAGTAAAGTTTTTTGTTGAAAATTCGTCTCTTTGTAGAAAATTAATTTTCTACGTTTGAAATTCTTGTTTTTGAGTTTAAAATTTTATTATTGTGGTTGAAATTTGAACTATTTAGTTAAAAATGTCTACGATTTGTTAGAAAATTCAACTTTTTTGTGGAAAATTCTACAATTTTTTCTTTTTCTTTCTTTCTAAGTTTAAAAATCAATCTACTTGTTGAAAATGCTTTCTTTTTTAATTCATCTCTTCAAATGTTTGTAGAATTTTTTTTTGGTACTTTTTTGTTAAAAAGTTACATTTTGAAATTGGAAATGCAACTTTTTTGTAGAAAATTCGTCATTTTGATTTGAAAATTTCAAATTTTTGTTGAGTTATTTTTCCTTTCCTAACTGAATAATCTTTTTCGGTTGAAATGTTCCATGCTTTTGTTGGAAATTCTATTCTTTGTTAAAAATTCAATTATTTTGTTGAAAATTAAATTATTTTCTTGAAAATCCGTTTCAAAATTTCAACATTTTCTGGAGTTATTTTTTCTTATTGACTGAAAAATATTTTTTGATTGAAAATTTCAATTTGTGCGTTTAAAATTCAGTTCTTTTATTGAAAGTGCAATTGTTTGTTGAAAAATCGTCATTTTTATTTGAAAATTTTGAAATTTTGTTGAGTTATTTTTTTATTTCTAAATGAAAAATCTTTTTTGGTTGAAAAATTAAAAACTCAATTTCTTTGTGGAAAATTCTAGAATTTATTCTTTTTTTTTTCTTTCTTAATTGAAAAATGAACCTATTTGTTGAAAATTCTTTCTTTTTTTAATCAATTTATTTAAATGGGTTTAGAATTTTGTTGTTGAATTTTTTAGTTAAAAACTCATATTTTGAAATTGGAAATGCAACTTTTTTGTAGAAACTTCGTGATTTTTATTTGCAAATTTCAAGATTTTGTTGTGTTATTTTATCTTTTTTCGTTGAAAAATGCAATGCTTTCGTTGGAAATTTATGTTTTTTGATGAAAAGTCGTCTTTTTTGTAGAAAATTAATCTTCTTCGTTTGAAATTCCTATTTTTGAGTTGAAAATGTCACTATTTTGGTAGAAACTTGAACTGTTTGGTTAAAAATTTCTACGATTTGTTAGAAAATTAAACTTCTTTGTGGAAAACTCTACAATTAATTCTTTTTCTTTCTTTCTTAGTTTAAAAATCAACTTATTTGTTGAAAATGCTTTCTTGTTTAATATACTTCTTCAAATATTTTTAGAATTTTCTTTTTGTACTTTTTTGTTAAAAACTTACATTTTGAAATTGGAAATGCAACTTTTTTGTAGAAAATTCGTCATTTTGATATGAAAATTTCAAAATTTTGTTGAGTTATTTTCTCTTTCCTAACTGAATAATCTTTTTCGGTTGAAAAATTCCATGCTTTTGTTGGAAATTCTAGTCTTTGTTAAAAATTCAATTATTTTGTTGGAAATTCAATTCTTTGTTGAAAATTAAATTATTTTGTTGAAAATCCGTTTCAAAAATTTCAACATTTTCTGGAGTTATTTTTTATTATTGACTGAAAAATATTTTTTGATTGAAAATTTCAATTTGTGCGTTTAAAATTCAGTTCTTTTATTGAAAATGAAACTTTTTTGTAGAAAATTCGTCATTTTGATTTGAAAATTTCAAAATTTTGTGGAGTTATTTTTTCTTTCCTAATTGAATAATCTTTTTCGGTTGAAAAATTCCATTCTTTTGTTGCAAATTCTAGTCTTTGTTAAAAATTCAATTATTTTGTTGGAAATTCAATTCTTTGTTGAAAATTAAATTATTTTGTTGAAAATCCGTTTCAAAATTTCAACATTTTCTGGAGTTATTTTTTCTTATTGACTGAAAAATATTTTTTTATTGAAAATTTCAATTTTTGCGTTTAAAATTTAGTTCTTTTATTAAAAATTCAATTGTTTGTTGAAAATTCGTCATTTTTTTTGAAAATTTTGAAATTTTATTGAGTTATTTTTTCTTTTCTAAATAAAAAATCTTTTTTGGTTGAAAAATTCAAAACTCAACTTCTTTGTGGAAAATTCTAGAATTTATTATTATTTTTTCTTTCTTAATTGAAAAATGAACCTATTTGTTGAAAATTCTTTCTTTTTTTAATTAATTTATTTTAATGGGTTTAGAATTTCTTTGTTGAACTTTTTAGTTAAAAACTCATATTTCGAAATTGGAAATGCAACTTTTTTGTAGAAAATTCGTCATTTTGATTTGAAAATTTCAAAATTTTGTGGAGTTATTTTTTCTTTCCTAACTGAATAATCTTTTTTGGTTGAAAAATTCCATGTTATTTGTTCTTATTGACTGAAAAATATTTTTTGATTGAAAATTTCAATTTGTGCGTTTAAAATTTAGTTCTATGATTAAAAATGCATTTTTTTTTTTGAAAATTCGTATTTTTTGTTTCACCTTTCATCCGTTTAGGTTGAAAATTGAACTATTTGGTTGAAAAATTCATGTTTTTTTTTGCCTAAAAGTTTGGAGAGTATTTTGGGCTCTAAACTCTGAAACAAAATAAATTCAGAAGGTATTTAGAAAACTGTTTCTGCAGAAATCACCATGAGTGAACCAACAACAACGAAAGAAGCATGTGATGCGGCAACAGAATCCGCCACCGGTGGCGTAATTCCCATGTCCATCACGGGCCGAATGGCCGATGAAAGGGAAAGATGTATCGGCATGTCCGCAGAAGAACGTGCTTGGCGTGCACAATGGTGCAAAGATCAAATTTTAGAACATGATGAGCCCACAATCCCCGAGGGTTATTACGAAGCTAGATACAATCCAATTCGGCGATTTTACAGAGCACCTATGGACAAATTGGAAAGGGCTCTCACCCCAAAACTGGTAAAGCAATATTATATTTTAATGTCTCAAAGTGCAGCTAAAATTAAGCCTATTCATTCTTGATTGAAAATTTATATTTTCAATTGATCATTTATCTTTCTTGATTGGAAATTCAAATATGTGGCCGCTGAACGGGGATTTTATTAATTTTTATAATAAAAATCTGTTCAAGTTTTATTTCAACCGTTTTTTTTTTTAAATAATGAGTTGATTTTTTAAAATCTTTTTCCATTATGATATCATTTAGTTTACAATGCATAATTCGAAAATATTTCACTTAAAAATTTTCCAGGTTGGATTAATAGAAATTAGTGGAGTTTGAAGTCGACAATTTTGGATAAAAAATCTTTTCATTTGATCAAATAAATATAAATAATAATGATTTTACAAGACGATTCGGAATCAGTTCAAAATTTAAGAATTTCACGATTTAAACTTTATAAACTAGTTTCAATTTTTAATAACTTGAAAATAATATATTCATAATTAAAGGCTTTCATTACATTTAAAATACTGTTTTAGTTTAAAATTTGAAAATTTGAAATGTTTTAATTCAGAAAAATAACAGTTTCATAATATTTAGAAATATTTATTGTTCACGCAAAATCAGTAATTATAAATGCAATATTTGAAATTAAATTTTGAACGTTACAATTTTATTTGTTTTACTTAAGAAAATAAAAATTGTTGAATTTTGATCTATAATAAATATTGAGCACCTATCATTTCTACAAAAAAATCCAGTAAGTTAAAGAGATATTTAGAAGACCTGAAAAAATTAAAAATGGTTAGCAATTTGAAATAATTTCAGTTTTATAGATTTTTGCAGATTTCACAGAAAAAATTTAGAATCTTTTTAAAAATTATAAAATAGTTCCAAAGAATAAAAAACATTTTCCTAAGCTTCCTAGGAAAATTGAAAATGACTTTTTATTATTAAAAATTACTCTAAGATGGTTTGTAAAAAGATTTCCAAAATTATCATAAATGAATCTTGAAGAATTAAAGGAAATATGTTTTATTTTGCAGGATTTAAAAAAAAAACTTGGGAAATATTGAAAAAATGTAAAAAAAAAAATTTTTAATTTGAATAAATCTAAAACAACATGCAGATGCTTCAAGATTTTTAAATCAAATTTTGAAGCTTTTTAAGGAGTTTGAAAGTATTTAAAATGAAGATAAATTAACTTTTAATTTAAGAGCATTTACAGTAAAAATGTAATCGTTCAATTTTTACTATTTCTAGTTCAAAAATGTTCAAAATGATTTGCAACTCAGTTTTTATTACATTAAATGGAATATTTTTTAGTTTTAGATTTCGAATGTTTTAATTTATTCACCATGAAAAATATTTGCCAACCGGTAAAAAACGCGAAATAGTTGGGAATTTTTTATGTTTTTTTTTAATTAATTGTTTATATTGAAAATTTAACTTCCTGGTTTTCTGCGTTAAAAAATTAATCTCTTTGGAGATGTATCATTTTATTTGAAAGTTCATCGCCTTGGTTGGATTTTATAACTTTTTTTAGTTCTTCTGGTATTTTTGCTAAAAACCTAAATTTTTTAATTAAAAATATAATTATTCGATTTTTGGTTTTATATTGATCCTTTTTTTGTTAAAAATTCGTATTTTTCAATAGAAAATTCCTGTAAATAATTATAATTTAAACTTTGAGACAGGGAATTATCGTAAAGAATTACAATTTTTACTTTCTAACAAAGAAATTCCGTAAAAATGTATCATTTTAACTTTGGAACAAGGAATTTCCGTAAAGAATTATCATTTTAACTGCAGGACATGGGGATTTTGGAAAACTTATTTTAATTTTTTATTGCAAAATATAATTTTGAGTTTGGGACAGAAAATTTCTTTAATTTGGGTCAGGAAATTTGAGTAAGGAATTGCGATTCTGAGTTTGGGACGGAGAATTTTAATAAGTAATTATAAGTTAATGAATTGGGACAAGGAATTCTCGTGAATAATTAAAATTTTGACTTTTAAGCAGGAAATTTTGTAAAGAATTCTAATTTTATTTAGGAACATTTTTCTAAAGGATTATAGTTCTGAATTTAGTGGAAAAATTAAGCTTTTTGCTTAAAAACTCTTTTGTTCAGTTAAAGATTCAAATTTCAGTTAACCATTTAGTTTATTTAAAAATTTGTCATTGATAATTTATCATTGTTAGTTAAAAAATCTTTTTTTGTAGAAAATTAATCTTCTTGGTTGAAAATTCATGTTTTTTTTTAGAATGTTCATCTCTACTTGAGGATTTAATTTTGTTGTTGTCGAAATTTAACTTTTTTTAAACTTATATTTTGTTTAAAGTTGAACTACTTTTTTCTAGATTCATTTTTTGTAATGATTCAACATTTTTTTATTAAAAATGTATCTTTTTAAGTTAAAAATGTAGTGATTCGGTGGCAAAGTCATGAATATTGTTGAAAATTCTTTGTATTTTTGGTAGGAAATAAATTTTCTTGTTTAAAAATTTAATTATTTTATTGAAAATTTATTTATCTTGGTTGAAGATTCTGAATTTTATTTAAAAATTCCTCTCATCAGTTGACAATTTCTATTCTTTTTTTTTTTAACTAATGACTTAAAATGAAAATTTATCTACTCAAGTTTTTGTTAAAAACGTACCTTTTTTAGTTAAAAACTGTTTGTTTGGTTTTGTGTTAAAAATTAATTTTTTGTACTGAAAATTTAACTATTCGATTTTTTATTGCGAGTTGGTATTTTTAATTGACATTTCATTCAAAATTTGTCATTTTTTTCAAAAACTTACCTAATCTAAAATAGTTTGAATTGGGATAATAGATGTTTAAATGTGTTTTTATTTTTAAATTCTTCTTGATTGAAAAGCCTAATATTATATTTTTATTTCAGAATTGATCTCTTTTGGTTAATTATTTGACTATTTGTTTGAAAATTTTACAATTTCGTAAAAACTCATCTTTCTTGGTCGAAAATTCAACGGTTTCGCATTGAAAATTGGTCCTTTTGAATTAAAAAATTGTTCTTTTATGGTAGAAGATTCATCTTTCTGGATATAAAATTCGTCTTTTTGAATTGAAAATTCATATATTGGTTTAAAAATGAACGCTTTTATCGAAAATTTAACTTGTCTGGTTGCAAATTCAAGGGGTTTCTAAAAGATTCGTTTTTTTTGCTTGCAATTTTTTTGAATAGTGTCATTGAACTGTTAGTTTTTTTTTTTGTTAAAAATTTTACTGTTAAAAAATTTTTTTCAATATTATCCTTCTTGGTCGAAAATTAAAAAGTTTTCTTGAAAATTCAACTTTTTGGATAAAAAATTCGTCTTTTGTCATTAGAAATTATTCTTTTTTGGGAAAAGATTAATCTTTCTTGATTGAAAATTCCTCGTTCTAGGTTTAAAATGAACCTTTTGATTGAAAATTTAACTATCTTTACACAAAATTTTGTATTTTTGTCTTGAAAATTGAACTATTTCATGAAAATTTCAACTATTTTGTTGAAAATTAGTCACTTTTGGTTTAAAATTCATCTTTTTTAGTTGAAAAAAAACTTTTTTTGATAAATATTCATCTGTTCGGGTTTTAAAGTCAACGGGCTTGTAAAAAATTGAAATTTTTAGATTAATAATTAAACTGTTTTAATTCAACAATTTTGGTGAAAAATCGTAATTTTTGATTGACTTAAACAGTTTTTGATTTAAAATTAAAATCTTTTTTTGTTCAAACATCAACTATTCTATTTTTTGTTGAGAATGTATTTTTTTTTATAAATAAAACTAATAATCTAGATTGAAATGCCCACTTTTTGGGTTAAAACATGCAACTGTGTGGCAGAAAATTAACTCTTTTGTTTTAAATTGGACTGTTTTACAGGAATTTCGTCGTTTAGCTTCAAATTTCAACAATTTGGATGAAGTTTTTTGTTGAAAATTCTTTTTTTTGTTGTAAAATATCTTCTTGGTTGAAAATTCTTCATTTTGTTTTCGAAATTTATCTATTATGGTTAAAATTAATTTCTTTTGTTGAAAATTTAATTGCTTTGTTGAGAGTTGAACTATTTTGCTGAAAATTAGTTTTTTTTTTAAATAACTGCTTTTTAGAAAATTTGTCGTTTGGCTTGAAAGCTCAATAATTTTCGTGAATTATTTTTTCTTTCTTGACGGAAAAATCTTTAGATTTTTAATTTTCGGCTTTTTTATTCAAAAATTTATAATTTTACTTGAACATTCAACTCTTTGTTTGAAAATTTGATTGTTTTCTTGAAAATTCTTATTTTTTGTTAGAAAATTAATTTTCTTATTGAAAATTTAACTTTTTCATTTTTGATTGAATATGTCTTTTGTTAGGTTGAAAATTCAACTGTTTTTTTATTTCATTTCTGTATTTTTGTTAAATTCGTCTTTTTTGGTTAAAAATTCAACTATTTTGTTAAAATTTTAATTTTTTGTTGTTGCAAATTCAGCTCATTCGTTTAAAATTAAATTATTTTTTAGAAAAAAGTTTTTTTGTTAATTGAAATACCAACTTTTACCTTTTTTCCTGAGAATTAATATTTTTGTTGAAATTTTCAGTTTTCTGGGTGAAAATTCAACTATCGTCTTAAAAATTCGCCTTTTTGTCTTGAAATTTTAAATATTTAGTTGAAAATTAATTTACTTTTGGTTGAATTTCAATCTTTTTTTAAATTAAAGTTCGATCGTCTGGTTTTTAAACTCATCTTTGTAGGTTGAAATTTAACTTTTTGGGGGCTTAAAAGTCAACTGTTTTCTAAATCATTCCATTTTTTGGGTTAAAAATCAACCTGCTAGGTTGAAAATGCAACGGTTTTTTATTGAAGTTTAACCTTTTTGTTCAAAAATTCCATCATCTGTTTGGAAATTTATATCTGTTGGTTAAAAATTCAGCTATTTTTTTTAACATAAAAAATTTTTTGAAAATAAAAAATTATTTAACAAGTTTGTTGAAAATTTAACTAATCTCGTAAAGAGTGATCTTTTTTGTCTAAAATTCAACCTTTTTTGTTGAGAATTCAACAGAAATTAATTTTGTTGTTGAAATTTTATCTTTCATGATTGGAAATAAGCTTTTTTGTCGAAAATTAATTTTTTCGGGTTCAAAAGTAAAATTTTTTTGAAACATTGGACTTTTTAGTCTAAAAATTAAACTATTTGGTTTAAAATGTAACGGTTTTTGGTTTAAGTTTAATCCTTTTTGTTTGAAAGTTCCATTTTTGGTTTGAAAATTCATCTTTGTTGGTTGTAAATTCAACAAATTGGTTAAAAATTCAACTATTTTGTTTAACATTCAATCATTTTGTTCAAAATTTAAATTTTTAATAAAAAAAAAATAGAACCTTTTTTGGTTCTAAATTCAACTCTGTAGTTGAGAATTCATCTTTTTGGTTTGAAAATTTAAGTATTTTGTTGAAAATGCAACTGTTTTTTGTTGGAATTGGTTATTTTAAAAATAAATTTTTATCATTTGGATGAAAATTCTTCTTTATAGGTTGCATATTCAACTATTTGGTGGTAAATGCAACGGTTTTTAGTTTAAGATTAATATTTTTTATTTTTAAATTCGACCATATGATTGAAAATTTAGTTATTTTGCTTAAAATTTAATTATTTTCTTAAAAATTTAACTATTTAATTAAAAAATAAAACATTTTCTGGTTCTAAATTCAACTGTCTAGTTGAGAATTCGTCTTTTTGGTTTACAAATTACAAATTTGGTTAAATTTGAATGTTTTAAAATGAAATTTCGATAATTCGGTTGAAAATTCATTTTTGCAGGCTCAAGATTCAACTATTTTATCATCTTTACGTCTTTCAAATTTAACTATTTTGTTGTAAATGCAAATGTTTTTAGTTTAAGATTCATCTTTTTGATTTGAAAATTCAACAAATTGGTCAACAATTCAACTATTTTGTTTAAAGCTTAACTATTTGAATTAAAAATAAAACCTTTTTCGGTTCTAAATTCAACTCTGTAATTGAGAATTCGTCTTTTTGGTTTAAAATTTTTAATATTTAGTTGAAAATGCAACTGTTTTTATTGAAATTAATTATTTTTTGTTTGAATATCGATCATTCGGTTGGGTATTCAACTATTTTGCTAAAAATTAAACTATTTTGTTGAAAATTCATCTCTACGTCTTTCAAGTTCAATTATGTTCTTGTAAATGCAACGGTTTTTAGTTTAAGATTATTATTTTTTATTTTAAAATTCGACCATGTGATTGAAAATGTAATGATTTTATTTGAAATGTAATTCTTAAAAATCTAACTTTTTAATTAAAAAATAAAACCTTTTTTGGTTCTAAATTCAACTGTCTCGTTGAGAATTCGTCTTTTTGGTTTACAAATTTAATTATTTGTTTGAAAATGCAACTTTTTTGTTAAATTCGAATATTTTAAAATTAAATTTCGATAATTTCATTGAAAATTTATTTTTATAGGTTTGAGATTCAATTATTTTGTTCAAAGTTAAACTATTTAAAAAAATCAAATCTACGTCTTTCAAGTTTAACTATTTGATTGTAAATGCAAATGTTTTTAGTTTAAAATGCATATTTTTTACTCGAGAATTCAACAAATTGGTTAAAAATTCAACTATTTTATTGAAAATTTAATTTATTTGTTTAAAATTTAACAATTTGATTAAAAAATAAAACCCGGTTTAGTTTCAAAATTCCACTCTGTAGTTGAGAATTCGTCTTTTTGGCTTGAAAATTGATATATTTGGTTGAAAATGCAAGTTGTTTGTTGAAAATTGAACTATTTCGTTTAAAAGTAATTTTTCGGGTCCAGTTTTAATCTTTTTCTTGAGAATTCGACGTTTTTGAAGGAAAAATTAATCTTCTTGCTTAGAAAAGTCATCTTTTGTTTGTAATAAATAAAAAAATTCAAAAGTTTAAAATTTTAATCTAAAATTGTTTTATCCCGCTTGTAAAAGATTCCATGTTAAAGAAAGATTTCAAGATTAAAATTATGTTCTTTAAATATTAATGACCAGAGAAAATGAAAAATTGGTCAAGGAAAAATCAGGAAATTTTGAAAATGAAGTTTTTCGATCAGCCTGAAAGATAAAATTTTACAGGGTCTTGAGATGGCTGAAACGATTCGTCACTGTGCAGCTAAAACTGCTATTGGCATTGGACTCGTTTACCTCACTTTTTACTACTTCAAATACAATTCAGCGGTAGGTTTTTTCCCTGGAATTTTGCGTTTTTTTTCTTAAGAAAAATAATCGAGGAGAAAAAGGGGGAAAATAAAATGTAATTCTTTCTATCAATTGGATTCTAGACTTGGATGTCCAAACAAGGTTGGCGTGTGAGCAGATCGAGGAAGACTTCAATTCCTGGAGATGCTGATTGGCCAAACTATGAGGACAAACCGAAAGCCAACATGTATTGGAATCAAGGATTCGATAAGTCGCCTATATAAATTGTACCAGGTTGTTTTTATTCATTTAGTTGCTCATATAATAAAATGTATTGTTAAAAAAGAAGTCAAAGCTTTTACTCTATTCCGCTGTAAAAAATCGGAAAGAATCCCTATGAAATGATTGAAGGAGTTTATTATAATAATGATATTTTAAGGAAATCTAGTAGGTGGAAAATTCACAGAAGTGCATTTTTGAATTTCCTTGAATGAATCGAATATTCATAAAACCGAAAAATTTTCGAAAGGTTTTTAATATTTTAAAGAGTTTAAGAGATTTCAAAGATTTTAAAGGATTTCAAAATTTTCTAGAAGATTTTGCAAAAAGTTTAGAATGGTTTTAAAGATTTCAAACATTTTTAAGGATTTGAGATGATTTTATAAAAAGTGGGGAAGATTTAGCAAATTTAGAAGAAAAATTTAATATTTTACAAACATGTCAAAGATTTTGAAATGTTTAAAAAAACTGAAAAGATTTCGCAATAATTAAAAAGATTTAAAAGGGTTTGAGACAAATTTCAAAGATTTTGAAGGATTTCAAAGATTTTAAGAAGATTTCGCAAAAAGTTTAGAAGATTTAAAAAATTAATATTTTACAAACGTGTCGTAGATTTGGAAATGTTTAAAAACTACTAAAAAAATTTCGCAAAGATTTAAAAGATTTTAAATGATTTAAAGAATTTGAGAAAATTTCAAAGGTTTTAAACGATTTCAAGATTTTAAGAAGATTTCGCAAAAAAGTTGAGAATTTTTTCGAAGATTTCAAATATTTTTAAGGATTTCCGAAGATTTTGTAAAAAGTTGGGAAGATTTAACAAATTTAGAAAAAAAATTTAATATTTTTCAAACATGTCATAGATTTCAAAATGTTTAAAAAAAATTAAAAAGATTTTACAAAATAATTAAAATGATTTTTAAGAATGCCAGGAGAATTTCAAAGGTTTTAAGGTATTTCAAAAATTTTCAAAAGATTAAGCAAAAAAATATCAAACATTTTAAAATATTTCAGAGGTTTTTGTATTTTTGTTTAAGAATTGAGCTTTTTTAGTGGTAAATTCATGTATTTCATTGAAAATTCGTTCTTTTTGATCAAAAATAAAATAAATATATAAATTTTAAATGTAAAATAATTTATAAATAAATATAAAATTGAATAAAAATGATTATTTACTTGTAAAAATAGTTTTATATTACTGAATTTAACTATTTTCTTGAAAATTCGTTTTTTTTGTTTGAAATTAATTTTTTTATCTGAAAAGTAAGCTATTTTTGGTTAAAAAATGATGGTTTTTAGTTGTAAGTTGAAGAATTTGGTTGAAAATGCGTTCTTTTTTTTATAAAAAATAAATATATAAATGATAAATATAAAATAAATTATGAATAAATATAAAATTTAATAAAAAACTAAAGATTTTGCAAAAATTTAAGAGATTAAAAAAAAATATTTAAAATGATGTTTAAGTATTTGAGAAGAATTTAAAACGTTTTAAAGGATTTCAAAATTTTTCAGAAGATTTCGCTAAAAGTTCAGAATGATTTCAAAGATTTCAAATATTTGTAAGGATTTCAAAGATTTTGCGAAAAATTTAGAATGATTTGAAAGATTTCAAACATTTTTAAAGATTTCAGAAGATTTAACAAATTTAGAAAAAAATATATATATGTTACAAACATGTCATAGATTTCGAAATATTAAAAAAAACTAAAAGTATTTCTCAAAAATTTTAAAGATTTTAAATGATTTTAAAGAATTTGAGAAAAATTTCAAAGGTTCTAAACGATGTAAAAGTTTTAAAAAATATTTCGCAAAAATATAAAAGATTAACAAAAATATTTAAAATGATTTAAAGGATTTCAAAAAGCGTAAGAAGGTTTTGCAACAATTACAGAAAAATTAAAACATTTTTTTAAATCTGACGTCTTTCCGAAATTTTTTAGAAATCTTCCGAAATCCTAAAACAAATTTAATTTCTGTGAAATCTTTTGAAATCTTTGTAAAAATCTGAAATGTTTGTAAAATCTTTCTGAAACCTTTTGAAAGTTTCGAAAGATATTTAGAAATTTTCCGGTATTTTTTAATTCCTTTAAAATTTTTGAAATCTCTGAAATTTTTGTGAAGTCTTACAAATTCCTTTAAAATATTTTGAGATCTTAAATATATTTGTGAAATCTTTTAAAATCTGAAAGTTTTGTGAAATATTCGAAATTTTTGCGAAATCTTCTGAAGTCCTTTAAAATATTTTTAATGTTTCTAAAATCTTTTGAAATCGTCTGAAATATCCTTTAAAATCTTTGAAAGCACTCTGACATTTTTACGTAATCTTGTAAAATTCTTTAAAATCTTTTGAAAACTGAAATTTTTGTAAAATCTTTCGAAATTTTTCTAAAATTTATACAAAGTATTCTGATTTCATCTAACATTTTTTTGAAATCCTCCAAATATTCAGAAGACATTTGCAAAATTTCTGAAGTTTTGGCGAAATCTTGTAACATTTTTGGAAAGCATAAAAAAAATTTTGTGAAATCGTATTCTCAAGTCTTTTAAAATCTTTGAAACCTCCGAAATGTTTGCAAAGTCTTATAAAATTCTTAAAATCTTTGTAAAATGCATGCAAAATATTCTGATATCTACATTTTTTTTGAAATCCTGAAAATCTTCTGAAGATATTTGAAAACTTTCTTAAATTTTGTCGAACGCTTACAAAATTTTTGTGAAATCATTGAAATCTTTGAAGTTTTGTGAAATCTTTGAAGTTTTGTGAAATCTTTGAAATCTTAATGTAATTTTGGCAACATTTTTTTAAATCTTCTGAAATCTCCAATAAAATCTTATCAAATTTTGGTGAAATGTTTTTAAATCTTTGAAGTTTTGTGGAGTGTTGGAAATGTTTCTAAATTTCTGTCGAATTCCTTTTAAATCTTTTGAAATGACATTAAAAAACTTTGAATTCTTTGCAAAATCTTGTAAAATTTTTTTAAATCTTTGAAGTTCCATGAAATCTTTGAAATTTGTTTGAATTTTTTTCTAAATATTTTTAAATCTTCTGGAATCTCATTTATAATCTTTGAAATCTTTCCAAAATTTTTCCGTAATCATTTGAAATCTTACCAAATTTTGCTGAAATCTTTGAAGTTGCGTGAAATCTTTCTGGAATTTTTGCAACATTTTTTGAAATATTCTGAAATCTCCTTTAAAATCTTTGAAATTTTTGCGTAATATTTTGAAATCTTACCAAATTTTGGTGAAATCTTTTTAATTTCTTTAAGTTTTGTCGTGTATTCGAAATGTTTATAAATTTCTGGCGAATTCCTTTTAAATCTTTTGAAATCACCTTAAAAATCGTTGAATTCTTTGCGAAATGCTGTAAAATGTTTTTAAATCTTTGAAGTTTTGTGAAAACTTTTAAATTTTTTTGAATTTTTCGCGATATATTTTTAAATGTTCTGAAATCTTTGAAGTTTTGTGAAGTTTTCGAAGTGTTCGAATGTTAACAAAATTTTGTGAAATCTTCGAAACCTTTCTGAAATTTTTTCGAAATCTTTGAAAAGTTTTGTGAAGTCTTAGAAATCTTTTTGGAATTTTTGCAACATTTTTTGAAATTGTCTGAAATCTCCTTTAAAATCTTAGAAATTTTTGCGAAATCTTTTGAAATCTTACCAAATTTTTGTGAAATCTTTGAAGTTTTGTGGAATTTTCGAAATGGTTCTAAATTTTTTGCGAATTCCTTTTAAATCTTTTGAAATCTCCTTAAAGACCTTTGAATTCTTTGCAAATTTTTTGCGAAATCTTTCAAATCCTCTCGAATCTCATTTGAAATCTTTAAAGTTTTGTGAAATTTTCGAAGTGTTTCAGAAGTTTTTGCGATATTAAAAAAAATATTTTGTAATCTCTTTTAAAATCTTTGAAATATTTCTGAAACTTTTCCGAAATATGGTAAAGTTCTATAAAATCTTTAAAGTGTTGTGAATTGTTTCTGAAATTTTGGCGAAATCTTTTAAAATCTTCTGAAATGTCCTTTAAAATATTTTCAAATCTTACAAAATTTTTTTGAAACCTTTTAAAATCTTTGAAGTTTTGTGAAATCTTCAAAATGTTTCTAGAACTTTTGCTAAATCCTTATCAATTTTCCCAAATCTCCTTTAAATTTTTTAAATCTTTCTGAAATATTTGCGAAATAATTGAAAATCTTAAATGTTTCTAAAATCTTGGGAATCTGTTGAAATCTTTTTAAATATGAAATCTCTTTTAAAATCTTGGAAATATTTATGCATTTTTCCGAAGACTTTTAAAATCTTTGAAATCATTTAAACTTTTTGCATAATATTTAAAATTCTTCTGAAATCTCATTTAAAATCTTTGAAATATTTATGAAATTTTCCTGCAATCTTGTAAAATCTTACAAAATTTTTGTGAAATCCTCGAAACCTTTCTGAAATTTTCGCGAAATCTTGTAAAATCCTTAAAAATCTTGCAACATTTTTGTGAAATCTTCTTAAATCTTTGAAGGTTTGTGAAATCTTCGAAATCGTTCTGAAATTTTTGCGAAATATTTTTTAATTTAATCTTAAAATCTGTTAATGAATTCAATGTAAAATGATCAACACAAGAAATTACTATATTTTTTTAAACATGTTATTCTGATAAACAATATTAGCGCTTGTAATGACCGGATGTAATTCGCTTTCCTGCGGCTATGAACAGCACCATCGGTGACGCAAAATGCGCGGTATGTTTCGAAATCATGAGAATCGAAAGTGAAATACATTTCACTCAGGAAATGTAATATAAACCGAGATAAAAGATTGGCCAGCAACTGTCGGGTAAATCGACATGAAAAATATAACTTTACTGAGAAAAAGCATTCTTTATGTAAATAGATTAAGAGAGACGGATGGAAGAATGTGAGCAAATGTATATTCAAGATTGAAATTATAGAGAGAAACTTATAATCATACCTTAATTAAGAGCAGACAGGGTTTGTGGGAAAAATCTGTAATGTAATACTTTTCGACAGCAGGACATATAATTTAGGTTTAATAACGAAACGCCGGCGTAGAATCAAACGGCTTAGGCGTTAATGTAAACTGTCTCGACTGAGTGTCTCGGAACTGCTTGAGTTTTGAG
>NC_046661.1:94206528-94230238 GCF_010883055.1 Belonocnema kinseyi
ACTCGACATCGTTGAATTCTCATCTTCAAGTGGACGTTTTAATGTCAACCCTATACTTCATAATTTAAATTATTTGACTGTTTCGCGCGTAAACTCAGTTCCACTCGTTACACGCTATGCCTGGACGCGCCACCACACGGCGAATTTAATGAATTAAATTATTCAATTTGAGGTTAGAAATTAGTAAACAATGTGTCGTGCACTCCGAATTACTACAAGTTAAAAAATATATAACTGTAATAATAATTTGTCTCAAATATAGACAACAGTATTAAATTTAATAAAAATGGCCGAAACCCCATTGAGTGTCGCTGAAAAAACATTTATTCTTCATGGAGTCGACGTAAGTTGAACTGCAAATAATAATATAACCTCTAAATCCACGTGAATTTGATCATCTATGTAAATTTATTGATTTTATTCATTTTACTTTAACTAATTTATTATTTTTCACAAAATATCTTTCAAAATTGTTCTTTAAAACGTACTTTTTTAGTATTATTAATAATTGTCTATGTTATACTACTTTAATTCCAGACGAATTCTAGACTTGATGGCCGGTCACGATTGGAGTACCGAATGATTGAAATAGAATCGAAATTAATGGAACAGGTGAATGGATCTGCTCGTGTTCGCCTAGGAAATAGTGATATTATGGCTGGAGTAAAATTGGAAATAGATGCACCATTTCCTGATAGTCCTTTTGAAGGAAAACTTGAATTTTTCGTCGACTGGTAAGAATTTTTGACATATTTTCTGGAAATGTCGGGGAATTTTTTCCAAAAGCGCGCTTACTTTTGTTTAAATTTTCAAATATAAAATTGAATAACAGTGATTTTTTATTTCTTCAAGTAGCGTTATATTGCCGAATTTAACTTTTTTGTTGCAAATGCGTTTTTTTCAACTATAAAGTAACCTTTTCTATTTTTGTTTAAGAATTGATTTTTTTAGTTGTAAATTCATGTATTTTATTGAAAATTCGTTCTTTTTGATCAAAAATAAAATAAATATATAAATTTTAAATGAAAAATAATTTATAAATAAATATAAAATTGAATAAAAATGATTATCTACTTGTAAAAATAGCTTTATATTACTGAATTTAACTATTTACTTGAAAATTCGTTTATTTTGTTTGAAATTAATTTTTTTATCTAAAAAGTAAGCTATATTCTATTTTTGGTTAAAAATTGATGGTTTTTAGTTGTAAGTTGAAGAATTTGGTTGAAAATGCGTTCTTTTTTTATAAAACATAAATATATAAATGATAAATATAAAATAAATATAAAATAAATATAAAATTTAATAAAAATTATTCTTTGTTTGTAAAAGTTACTTTATATTACTGAATAAAACTATTTTGTTGAAAACCAGCTTTTTTGTTCCTAATTAATTTTTTTAATTGAAAATTTACCTATTCTATTTTTAGTTCTAAATTCATGTATTTTATTGAAAATTCGTTCTTTTTGATCAAAAATAAAATAATGATATAAATTTTAAATGAAAAATAATTTATAAATAAATATAAAATTGAATAAAAATGATTATTTACTTGTAAAAATAGCTTTATATTACTGAATTTAACTATTTACTTTAAAATTCGTTTATTTTGTTTGAAATTAATTTTTTTATCTGAAAAGTAAGCTATTTTTGGTTAAAAATTGATGGTTTTTAGTTGTAAGTTGAAGAATTTGGTTGAAAATGCGTTCTTTTTTTATAAAAATAAATATATAAATGATAAATATAAAATAAATAAAAAATGAATATAAAATTGAATAACAATGATTCTTTAGTTGTAAAAGTAACTTTATATTACTGAATTGAACTATTTTGTTTGAAAATTTTTTTTTTGTTTGTTTGAAATTCATTTTTTAAACTAAAAACTTAAAAGTACGCTATTCTATTTTTAGTTAAAAATTTATGGTTTTTAGTTCTGAATACAAGCATGCGGTTGAAAACGCGTTCTTTTATATATATAAAAAAAATATTTATAAAAATTAAATGATAAATAAATATAAAACTTTTTAACAATAATTTTTTATTTTTAAAAGTACCTTTATATTACTGAATTTAACTACTTTCTTGAAAATTCGTTTTGTTTTTAATTTATTTTTTTATCTGAAAAGTAATCTATTCTATTTTTGGTTAAAAATTAATGGTTTTTGGTTATAAATTCAAGTATTTTTTTGAAAATTCGTTCTTATTTATAAAGAATAAAATAAATATATAAATTATAAATATAAAATCGATAAAAAATAATGATAAAAAAATGATAAAATGATAAAAAATAAAATTAGTATATGAATATTAATTATAATATAAAATAAGATATATAAATATAAATAAAAAATAAGTGATAAATAAATATGAAATTTAATAAAAATTATTATTGGTAAAGGTAACTTTATATTACTGAATTTAACTGTTTGGTTGAAAACTCTTTTTCTTTCTAATTAAGTTTTTCAGTTGAAAACTTACCTATTCTATTTTTGATTAAAAATTGCAGTTTTTTAGCTGTAAATTCATGTATTTTATTGAAAATTCGTTCTTCTGATTAAAGGAACTATTCTTCTTGGTTGAAAAGCAATATTTTTTTCCTAATAATTAAACTGTTCTTCGCAAGTTTTTACCTAAAAAGTCTTTCTTAGTTGAAAAGTCGATTTTTTTCCGTTGAATTCCACTCTTTTTTAATAAAAATAAAAATATTTTTTTGGTTGAAATATCAACTAACTACTAAATTTCTTGCTCTGTATTAATCTTTTTGTTTGAATGAAAATTAAATTACTTGTTTGAATTTATATTGCTTGTCACAAATTAATTTTTTGTTTGAAGATTTATTATTTTATTGAAAATTCATTTCCTTGATTGAAAAATGAGCTACTTTGTTGAAAATATAGTCTTTTTTTGCTTAAAACTATTTTGTATTTATTGAAAATTGAACTATTCAATTTTTGGTTGGCAATTCATCTTTTTTAGTTGAAAATTCGTCTTTTGTGGTATAAAATTAATCTTCTTAATTTAAAATGAGATTTTAAGTTCAAAATTCAACTATTGGTATGCAAATTTGTCTGGATTAGGTGAAAATTCAACTATTTCGTTTACAATTCATGTATTTCGTTGATTATATTAATCTTTTTCTTTTAAAATTAATCTTTTTTGAAAATTCAAGTATTCCAGTTAAATATCCATAATTTTATTTGAATGTTCATCCATTTTGTTTAAAATTCATCATTTTAGTTAAAAATTTGTTTGTTTTGCGGTAGAAAATTAATTTTCAACTGAAAATTCAAATTTTTTATTTTTTGTTGAAAACTGATATTTTTTAGTTCAAAATTTAAATACTATTTTGTTGTAAAATTAATCTTTGATAGTTCAAAATTCAACTACTCGTTTGCAAATTGATATTTTTTAGTTGAAAATTTAACGATTTCGTTGAGAATTCCTGTATTTTGTTGAAAAATCGTATTTTTAGGTAGAAAATTATTCTTTTTGTTTTAAAATTCAAACTGTCTGCTTAAAAAATTTTCTATCTCGTTGATTAGAATTTTTCTAATTAATTTATTTTTATTATATTTGTAAAAATTTTATTAATATTCTTAAGATTAAAAAATATTAAATATACACTTGATTTTAAGTTTAATTAATCGATGGTGCTTAATATCTTGTAATATAATAAAAATTTATAATAAAATCGCGAATCTGTATACATATTCAGAATTGATTTTATAAAAAAAACGCTTAATATTTTAATGGCTCCGTATTATGAAAAAATAATAACTGAAAAAAACTTGAGATACCTAAAAAAAAACTGGTATTGCCACAGAATTTTTTTCAGGATTTGTTTAGATTCCTTTTAATAGTTTATTGGCTAAACATTTAAATTTTGATTATACCCGAACTCTAAAAAATAATATAAATAATGAATGAAATTTTAGCTCAGCTAATGCGACACCAGAGTTTGAAGGAAAAGGAGGAGACGACATAGCAAATGAAATTAGCCATGTTCTTTCACGAACCTACCAGTCTCCTCAAACTTTTGATTTGAGATCACTCTCCATTTTGCCCCACAAAAAATGTTGGAAAATGTTTGTCGATATATTGGTGAGCTGCAGATTTTTATGGTTTAAAAATTATATAATAATTCTATTAGTTTGAGGCTTTTTCGAGCGACTTTTTCTTTCTTTTGAGACTTTTTTCTCTTTTTTTTCCCATGAAACTTATCCCTTTTCTCGTTTTTAGTTGCAATACGAACTGAATTAATAAGATCCAATAAGAAAATACAATTTTTTGAATAGAACCTAATTATTTTTTGTAGAAAAGTCTATTATTATTATTTTGGTTCAGCATTCATCTTTTTTTGGTTACAAATCTTACTGTTTTGTTCAAAAGTCATGTTCATTTAAATTTATATATTTTTAGGTTGAAAAATCTCATATTTTGTTGAAAATTCAACTGTTTTTGTTGAATATTTGTTTTTTTGTTTATAGAAAAGTGATCATTTTCGATTGAAAATTCGTATTTTTTTATAGCAAAATCATCTTTCTTGATTGAAAATACAAGTTTTTTCTTAATAAACTTTTTTGGTGGAAAGTTAACTGTTTTCTGTCAAATTTGTCTTTTTGGCTGGGAAATTCAAATATTTGATTAATAACTCAACTAATTTTTTTTTTTAATTCAATGTTTTTTTTAAAGTCAACTATTTGGTTGAAAATTCCGCTGATTTTTTAAACATTCTTTTTTTTAATAGGAAAATGTTGGAAATAAACTTTTCTATTAAAAACATAACTTTTTCGGTTGAAGATTCACTGGTTTCTGCATAATTTGTCTTTAGACTTGAAAGTTCAACTATCAGATTGGAAATTTAATTATTTGCTTGAAAATGTCATTATTGTATTTAAAATTAAACTATTTGTATATAAATTCAACTACTTTCTTGATAAGTCAACTATTTGGTTGAAAATTCGACTACTTTGTAGAAAAATTAATTATTATTTTGAAAATTCATCTCTTTCGATAGAAAATTTGTCCATTCGAATTAAAAATTTATCTTATGTGATAGAAAAGTCATCTTTCTTGGTTGAAAATTAAATTTTTATTTTAATTTTTACTTTTCTGATTGAAAATAAACTGTTTTCCGTCAGATTTTCTTTTTGGCTTAAAAATGCAACTACTTGATTGAAAATGATATTGTTTAAGGTTAAATTTCAATCTTTACTGCTTGAAAATTTGACAACTTTCTTGAAAATTTCAGTTTTGTAGGTTCAGGAATCTAATATTTTGTTATAAATTAAACTATTTTCTTGACAATTTAATTATTTTATTGGAAATTCAAACATTTTATTAAAAAATCAACTATTTGGTTGAAAATTCACATGTTTTGTTGAACATTAATTTTTTTATAGAAAATTTATCCTTTTGGTTGAAAATGAACTTTTTTGTTAATAATTCAACTTTTCTGCTGTAAAATTATCTGTCTTCTAAAAATATCGTCTGCTTGGCTTGGAAACATGGAAACTCAACTACTTGATTAAAGTTAAACTATTTTGTTAAAAATTTAATTTTCTATTGAAAGTTCAACTATTTGATTGAAACTTCATATATTTTGTTGAAAATTCGTCTTTTTGGTAGAAAATTAATCTTCTTGGTTAAAAATTAATATTTTTTCTGAAAATTCAACTGGTTTGTTGAACATTCATTTTTTTATAGAAAGTTTGTCCTTTTAGATTGAAAATTCCTATTTTTTGGTAGAAAAGTTTTGAAAATTTAACTATTTTGTTGAAATTAATTATTTTATAGAAAATTTAACCATTTTGTTTAAAAAATCAAGTAATTTGTTAACAACTCAACTGTTTTTTTGGACATTCGTTTTTTTTAACAGAAAATTTGTCCTTTTGGATTGAAAATTCCTATTTTTTGGCAGAAAAGTCATTTTTCTGACTTGAAAATACTACTGTTTATGATTGCAGCTTAATATTTTTGATTGTAGTTTAAAATTTTGTTTGAAAATTTATCTTTGTAAATTAAAAGTTCAACTATTCCACTGAAAATTTAACTATTTTGTTAAAAATTTAATAATTTGTTAAAAATGCAATCATTTTATTAAAAAGTCAACTATTTGGATTAAAATGTAAACCTTTTTTGAAAATTGAACTATTTGGTTAACAATTCAACTTTTTTTTTTAATGTTAATTTAACTATTTCTTTAAAAAGACAATCATTTGGATGATTATTTCAATCTTTTTTTTTAATTCCACTTTTTTGTTAAAAAATCAACTAAATGGTGGAAAATTCAACTGTTTTCTTGAAAATTTTTCGTTTTAGATTGCAAATTCGTATTTTTTTGTACAAAAGCATAATCTTTCTTGGTTGAGATTCGACTTTTCGCGTTCAAATTCATCTTTTTAGGTTGAAAAATCAATTCGTTTGTTAACAAAAAATCTTTTTTAGTTGAAAATTAAACTGTTTTGTTGAAAATTTCGTCTCGTTGTTTAAAAATTAAACCATTTGGTTGAAAGTTGAAAAATTCGGCTAAACATTCAACTATTTTGTTGAAAAAGTAATTATTTTATTGAAAATTCAACCATTTTGTTAAAAAATAAACTATTTTTTTGACAATTCAACTGCTTTTTTGGACATTACTTTTTTTAATAGAAAATTTCTCCTTTTGGATTGAAGATTCCTATTTTGTGGTAGAAAAGTCATCTTTCTGACGTAAAAATGCTACTGTTTATGATTGCATTTTAATATTTTTGATTGTAATTTAATATTTTTCTTTGCAAATATTAAAATTCAACTATTTCACTAAAAATTAAATTTTTTTGTTAACAATTTAATTATTTGTTAAAAATTCAACTATTTGGATTAAAATGAAAACCTTTTTTTAAATTCAACTATGAATAAAATGTTAATTTAACTATTAGGATTATTAGGATGGAAATTTAAATCTTTTTTTTTTAATCCATTCTTTTGTTAAAAAATCAACTATATGTTGGAAAATCAACTGTTTTCTTGAAAATTTGTCCTTTTAGATTGCAAATTCCTATTTTTTGGTACAAAAGAATCATCTTTCTTGGTTGAAATTTGACTTTCCTGGTTGAAAATTCATCTTTTTAGGAAAAAAGAATTTTGGTTAAACATGCAATTATTTTGTTGAAAAAGTAATCATTTTATTGAAAATTCAACCATTTTGTTAGTAAGTCAATTTTTTTGTTGACAATTCAACTATTTTGTTAAAAATTCTTTGCTTTTTATAGAAACTTTGTGCTTTTGGATTGAAAATTCTTATTTTTTGTAAAAAAAAACATCTTTTTTGGTTTAAAATTAACTTGTTTGTTACAAACTTAACTTTTCTGTTTGAAAATCAACTATCTTCTGCAAAATTTGTCGTTTTAGCTTGAAAATTAAACTGTTTGGTTGAAAATTCATCTTAGTAGGTTGAAAAATCAACTATTTGGTTGAAAATTTATCTTTTCGGGCTTTAAAGTCAACAGGTTTTTAAAACCTTCGACTTGTCAGCTTGAAAACTCAACTCTTTTGTTGAACATTAATCTTTTTTAGTTGTAAATTCAAATATTTTGTTGAAAATTCGTTGATTTTTGTTGAATTCAACAGTTTTTGTTTTAAAATTAAAATATTTTTTGGTTGAAATATCAACTATTTGGTGAAAAACCCAACTATTTTATTAAAAATGCAATATATTGCGACTTGAAATCTTAGAAATTTATAGCATTTTAGATTGAATTCAAGATTTTAGCTGCATTAATTTTATTTAAAAGAATTTATTCCCCTATTTTCGTGAAAAATTACACCATTTCCCCTCTTTGGAGAGCATTTTGGACTGTAAAGTCTGTTTCTATTAAAAAAAAACAACCTAAGAACACCACAAAAACATGTTGAAATTAGAAAATAATTTCTATTTACAAATAGAATTTAAATCAATTTTCTTTTTTTTTTACTTCAACAGATTCTTCAATGTGGCGGAAATTTGTTTGACGCTGTCGGTGTTGCTGTTAAGGCAGCTTTGAATAGCACAGAAATTCCTAAAGTAACTTCAGCAACAGTTGATGGTGCAGAAGCCGATATTCATTTATCGGATGATATTTACGACTGCACCAAATTAGACGTTACAAATTTTCCGCTATTTGTAACAGTCTGTAAGGTAACAGATACTGGTTTTAAAAAACAATTCTAAGAGATTTTTTGACCTCGTATATGAGTATTTTATAGAAAATTTATCTAATTTATAATTAAATAATCTAATTTATAATTAACTGATCTTATTTATAATTAAACGACATTATTTATAATTAATCTAGAATATTGTGCGCATAAAAATGACAGAAAATCTTTTTTGATTTGAGAAATTTGTATATGATTTACAGAAGATTATTTTTTTCATTGAAAAAATATGACTCTTTTTTTTGGTAGAAAATGAATCTTTTTAGTTCAAAATTTATTTCGTTGGCTTGGAAATAATTTATTTTATTGGAAATTAATTTTTAACTATTTAATTTTTGGTTGAACATCAATCTTCCGTATCCAATTTCTGTTGTTTTTTTTTTTGAAAATTAGTTTTTTTTTACTGAAAATTAATATTTGTTTACTTAAAATTTAATTACATTGTTTGTCGATTTTTTTTCATAGACATTTAATCTTTTAGGTAGAAAATTAATTTTTTTTTTTCGTTACAAATTTAACTATTTAGTTGAAAATTGATTTTGTTTGCTCAAAAACTTATTTGTCCAACTGAAAATTAAATTATTCTTTTTTTATTGTTAAAATTATCTTCTTCACTAGAAAATTCTTATTTAACTGAAAATTGTCCTTTTGTTGGTAGAAAATGATTCCTTTTTATTTAAAATTCAAGTATGAGGTGGAAAATTCCATTCGAAGTTAAAATATTTTGTTAAAAATTCATGTATTTTGTTTAAAATTATTGGTTTTCAGTAGAAAATTAATGTAACTGTTTTCTTTAAAATTTATTTAATTTGTTTAAAAACTTATTTCTCTAAGAGAAAATTAAACTATTCTATTTAATTGTTGAAAACCTTTTATTTTTTTCAGTAAAAAATGTATATATTTAAAATTGGTGTTTTTTGGTAGAAAATTAACCTTTTTGATTGAAAATTCAACTATTAGGCTGAAAATTCCATTCAAAATAAAAATCTGTAGTTGAAAATTAATTTCTTTGGTTAAAAATGATTTTTTTTTTAAATTGGAAATTAATGTTTTTCACTTTAAAATGTAACTAACTTCTTGGTTAAAAATGTCACTATTTGGTTTATATTTAATTTTTCTCATTGAAGATTCATCATTTTAGTTCAGTTCATTTCTTCGGTTAATAATTTAAGAAATTCTGTCGAATCTTCCTAATCAATGATTCACCTTTTTGGTTGAAAAATCAACTATTATATTGAAAATTCCATTAAAAATTAAAATAATTTGTTGAAAATTCATCAATTTTGTTGGCAAAAAAATTATTTTTTGGCATAAGATTAATCTTTTTGGGTAAAGATTAATTTCTTCGGTTGAAAAAATTGTTTAAATTGTTTTTTTTTCCCCAGATATTTAACCGCATTTTTTGCCCAAATTTTTTTTTATAGTCATTTAATGTTTTTGGTAGAAAATTCTTTTGTTTAAAATTAAACTATTTCGTGGGAAGTTTATTTTATTTGCTTTAAAACTTATTTCTCCAATTTGAAATTAAATTATTATATTTTTTTATTGAAAATTTGTTCGTTTTTTTAGTTGAAAATTTCTATATTGTCAAAATTTCTTTTTTTTTTTAGATAGTTAACCGATTTGATTGAAAATTTAATTATTAGGTTAAAAATTGAATTAAAAATTAGAATATTGCGTTGAAAATTCACGTATTTGATTGAAAATTTACCAAATTCTGTGGAATCTTCTTGATGGCTAATTCAAATTTCAAATCAACTATTATATTGAAAATTCCATTAAAAATAAAAATTTTTTGTTGAAAATTCATAAATTTTGTTACAAAAAAATCCTTTTTTGGTATAAGATTTATTTTTTTGATATAAGATTAATCTTTTTGGTTAAAAATCGATTTCTTTGGTTTAAAATTAGATTTAAAAAAATTTAAATTGAACTTTTATACCTTTTGGCATTAACCTTTTTGATTAAAACTTTAACTATCAGGTTAAAAATCCAATTAAAAATTTAAATATTGCGTTAAAAGTTCACGTGTTTTGTTCAAAATGATTTTTTTTTGTAGAATATACATCTTTTTTGTTGAAAATTAATTTTTGAAACTAATTTAATTGTCGACATTTTTTTAAAGACATTTGATATTTTTAGTTAAAAATTCACCTGTTTTATTCAAAATTTAACTATTTCGTTGATAATTTATTTTGTTAAAAATTTATTTCTCTAACTTAAAATTAAACTATTTCATTACTTGTTGAAAATTAATCTTTTTTAGTTGAAAATTCACCTATTTTATTGAAAATTTGTCCTTTTTTGTGGAAAATTTATCTACTTGTTTGAAAGTTTAAATATTTGTTTAAAAATATATTTTTTTATTGAAGATGCATTATTTTAGTTCAAAGTTAATTTCTTTGATTAAAAATCGACCAAATTCTGTTGAATCTTCTTGATGGCTAATTCGACTTTTTCGATTGAAAAATCAACTATCATATTGAAAATTCCATTAAAAATTAAAATATTTTGTTATAAAAAAATTCTTTTTTGGTATAAGATGAATCTTTTCGGTGAAAAATTGATTTCATTGGTTTAAAATTAGTTTTTTAAATTGAAAATTGATTTTTTAAACTAAATATTTATCCATTTTTTTTATAGCCATTTAATCTTTTTAATAGAAAATTCATTTCTTGAAAATTGAACTTTTTAACCTTTTGAAGTTAACATTTTTTATTGAAAATTTAACTTTTAGGTTAAAAAATAAATTAAACAATAAAATATTGCGTTGCAAATTCACGTATTTTGTTAAAAAGAATGTTTTCTAGAAAATAAATCTTTTTTGTTGAAGATTAATTTTTCTAACTTATTTATTTGTCGACATTTTTTTATAGACATTTTATATTTTTAGTTGAAAATTGGTTCGTTGATAATTTAATTAATTTTCTTAAAAACCTATTTCCCTAACGTAAAATTGAACTATTATATTTATTGTTCGAAAGTTGTCCTGTTTTGTAGAAAATTCATCTACTGGTTTGAAAATTCAAATATTTGGTTAAAAATGTTCTTATTGAAAATTCATTATTTTAGTTCAAAGCATATATATATAATAATTTATTTTATTGTGTTAAAAATTTATTTCCCTAACTTAAAATTGAAGTATTCTATTTCTTGTTCAAAATTGATCTCTTTTAGTGGAAAATTCATCTATTTTGTTGAAAATTTGTCCTTTTTGTAGAAAATTTACCTACTGGGTTGAAAATTTAACTATTTGGTTAAAAATGTTCTTTTTTATTGAAGATTCAGTTAGTTAAACGTTAATTTATTTAGTTAAACATTGAATAATTTTGGTTAAAAACTAAATTTTTTTACTAAAAATGTAGGTATTCCATTCTTTCTGAAATAATTGATCTTTTATAGTACAAAATACACTTATTCTGTTGAAAATTGATCTTTTTTAGTTGAAAATTGATCTATTTCGTTGAACATTTGTTCTTTTTTGTGGAAAATTTATCTACTGGGTTGAAAATTCAAATATTTGTTTAAAAATGTTTTTTTTTTTAGTTGAAGATTAATTATTTTAGTTCAAAGTTAATTTCTTTCACTAAAAATTTAACAAATTCTGTTGAATCTTCTTAATGGCTAATTCAACTTTTTGGTTGAAAAATAAATTATTGTATTGAAAATTCCAATAAAAATTAAACTATTTTGTTGAAAATGCATATATTTTGTTACAAAAAAATTCTTTTTGGTATAAGATTAATCTTTTTGGTTAAAAATTGATTTATTTGGTTTAAAATTAGTTTTTTAAATTGAAAATTGATTTTTTAAACTAAATTTTTCACCAATTTTTTTTATAGCCATTTACTGTTTTTGGTGGAAAATTCATTTGTTGAAACTTTAACTTTTTAACCTTTTAAAATCAACCTTTTTGATTGAAAATTTAACTATTAGGTTAAAAATTTAATTGTAAATTAAAATATTGTGTTAAAAATCCACGTATTTTGTTAAAAATTATTCTTTTTTTTTGTGTAGAAAATATATCTTTTTGTTTGAAAATTAATTTTTGAAACTTATTTATTTCTCGAAATTTTTTTGATAAAAATTTGATATTTTTAGTTGAACATTCATCTCCTTTGCTCAAAATTTAACTATTTCGTTGATAATTTATTTTCTTTTGTTAAAAACTTATTTCTCTAACTTAAAATTAAAGTATTCTATTTCATGTTGAAAATTGATCTTTTTTAGTGGAAAATTCATCTATTTTGTTGAAAATTTGTCCTTTTTGTAGAAAATTTACCTACTGGGTTGAAAATTTAACTATTTGGTTAAAAATGTTTATTTTTTATTGAAGATTCATTTAATTAAAAGTTAATTTCTTTGGTTAATAATTGAATAATTTTGGTTAGAAACTAATTTTTTCACTAAAAATGTAGATATTCCATTTTTCCTGAAAGAATTGATCTTTTATAGTTAAAAATTTAATTATTTTGTTGAAAGTTCGTAATTTTTTAGTTAAAAATTTAATTATTTTAGTATAAAATGCATATTTTTATCTTGTAAATTCAACCGTTTTTAAAAAAGTCATATTTATGACTTGAAAACTCAATATTTTGAACAAGATTTTTTTCTTTATTGTTTGAAAAATCTTTCTTGGTTGAAATTCGTATTATTTAGCTTAAAATTGTTTTTTTTTTTGCTGAAAATTGAAATATTTGTTGGTGGAAATATCAACTATTACAGTTTTTGATGAGAATTCATTTATTTATTTATTAAAAAATCAACAATTTGTTTGAAAATTTAACTATTTGGTTGAAAGTTCCCTTTTTCTTGATTGAAAATTGATTATTTTAACTAAAAATGTGATAATAAAATTTTACATTAATAAAACTTAAATTTTTATCAGTTCTGTTATCTACCTTCAAGTTTTTTTTAATGCCAAATCGGCATTGAGGAAAAGCGACAACAGTGCTTTTGAGATTTTCGCGACACACCAATTTTTTAGAAAAAGATTATCTAATTTATAATTAAGTAAATGATGAATTTACAATTAATTGTTGTAATTTATAATTAAATTATATAATTTATAATTAATTACAGATCGGAGATCACTGTATAGTTGATCCTACATCTGAAGAAGAAATGTGCAGTGCTGCAAGTTTGGTGATTTCTGTAATGCCGAACGGAAAAATAACATCTACTGTCAAAAAAGGATACGGGAGTCTTCTTCCAGCTACTTTAATGAAAACAATAGAGGTATTTTAAAAAAAATGATTTATACTTTATATGCCGAATCTGGAATTTTTATAACTTGCATTAAAATTCAAGAAAATTAGAATAACTCAAACTTTAAATTCCTCTTTAATGTCCAAAGTTAAATAAAAATAAAAATTAAATTAAATCATACGAAATTTTTGAGAATTAAAATAAAATAAACCAACAATCGAATCATCAAATTTGGACAACCAAACTCTTAAGTGCTTTTATTAAAATAAACAGAAATAAACGTTTTTTTTTAAAGGTTTGGATTAATTTTTCTAACATCATAAGTAGAAATTCAAGACATTAGACAATAAGAGGCTCTAAAGGAGATTTTTTTACGAATATAGGGGATTAAATTTTTTAAAGTGAAGTTAATGTAGGAAAAAATATTAAATTAAAATTCTTTAAACTAAAAATATTTTATAAAAAAAATTTGTAACAAAATAGATAAACTTTTAACCAAAAAAAAAGACAAATTTACTGCAAAAGAGATCAATTGTCGAATAAAATGGTTAATATTTTTAAAAAAATTGTAGTTTTAAATCAAAATCAAATTAAAGCATACAAAAAAGACAAGTTTTCAACATAATAGTGGATTTTTCAACAAAATTGTTAAATTTTCGAGCCAAAAATACAAAATCTTAACAATAGAGTTGAATTTTCAACAAAAAATGATGACTTTTTAGTAATATTTAAAAATTTTCAAAAAACAAGTAAATTTTCAAACAAATACAATTTTTTAACCAAAAAATGCAATTTCTACCAAAAGAAATAAACAAAAAGAGACCGAGTTTTATACGAAATAATTGAGTTGTTAACCAAGAAAGATTTTTCAATCAAGGAAAAAATTTTGCAACTTAATTATTAAATTTTCAAACCAAACTTTTACTTACTCTTTGTTTGCCAAAAAATTAATTTTTAGCTACATTGTTGCATTTTCTACAAAGATAATTGAATTTTTGACCCAAAAAGACGATTTTTCAAAAGGAGAGTTGAATTTTCAGTCATGAAAGTAAAAAAACTTGAATTAAGTTTGTTAATTTTTAACCCAAAAAGACAAAATATCTACAAAAAAGTTAAATTTTCGACCAAAAGAGGAGACTTTTTAAATCAAAACTACGAATTTTTAACGAAATAGTTGAGTTTTTAACTAAGAAAAATTTTTCCGCCAAGAAAAAAATTAATTCCGAACCAAGTATTGAATTATCATAATTAAAAGATGAATATTCTAGAAAATAGTTTCATTTTTAACCCGAAAATATTCTTATTATTTACTTTTTTACTTTATTTTTAATTTAAAAATATTTTTTAGCCAATTTATTGAATTTTCTACCAAAATAGCTAAATTTTCGACGAAAAGAGATGAGTTTTTAAACCAAAAATACGAGTTTTCAACGAAATAGTTGAGTTTTTAACTAAGAAAAATTTTTCAGCAAAGAAAAAAAAAATCCGAATAAATTATTGAAATGTCAGAACTAAGAGATGAATATTCTATAAAATAGTTTGATTTTTAGCCCGAAAATATTCTTATTTTTTACTTTTTTTACTTTATTTTTAATTTAAAAAATACTTTTAACCAAATTATTGAAGTTTCTACAAAAATAGTTGAATTTTCGACCAAAAGATAAAATTTGTTAATAAAAAATTTAAATTTCTACCAAAAGAGATGACTTTTTGTACCAAAAATACGAATTTTTGACGAAATAGTTGAATTTTTAACTAAGAAAAATTTTTCAGTTAAGAAAAAAGACAATTCCGAACAAACTATTGAATTTCTAGAACCAAAAGATGAATATTCTACAAAAAAGTTTAATTTTTAGCCCTAAAAAAATTCTTATTATTTACATTTTTACATTGTTTTTAATTTAAAAACAAATGTTTTTAGCCAAAATATTAAATTTTCTACAGAAATAGTTTAATTTTAGACGCCAAAATAGGAATTTTCAACAGAAGAGTGGAATTTTGAACTAAAAAAAATTGTTCAGTCAAATAAAAAAATGTTGACCAAACTATTGACGTTTCCGACCAAAATGCTGAATTTTCTACAAATAAGTTTAACTTTCTACCCAAAAATATATTCTTATTATTTTCTTTATGTTTAATTAAAAAAAAATAGTCAAATTATTGAATTTTTTTACCAAAATAGTTGAATTTTCGACCAAAAGATAAAATTTGTTATGAAAAAAGTGAAATTAAATTTCTACCAAAAGAGATGACTTTTTGAACTAAAAATATGAATTTTCAACGAAATAGTTTAGTTTTTAATTAAGAAAAATGTTTCATTTAAGAAAAAAAGACAATTACGAATAAACTATTGCATTTTTAGAACCAAAAGCTGAATATTCTACAAAGCAGTCTAATTTTTAGCCTGAAAATATTCTTTTTATTTACTTTTTTACTTTATTTGTAATTTAAAAAATATTGTTTAGCCAAATTATTGAATGTTCGACGCCAAAAGAGGAATTTTCAACAGAAGAATAGATTTTTTAACTAAAAAAAATTTTCATTCAAGAAAAAAAAATGTTGACCAAACTAGTGACGTTTCAGATCAAAATGATGAATTTTCTATATAAAAAGTTTAATTTTCAACAAAAAATATGCATTTTCAACCAAGAAATTAATTTTTAGACAAGTGTTTGAATTTTTAACCCAAAATACTTGAATTTTTTCAATCAAGAAAAATATTCTAGTCTAGAAATTAAAAAATGTTAACTCACTTTTTGAATTCTTAAGTCAATAAAGATTGATTTTTGTACGAAATAATTGAATTTCTTTCCGGAAATGATGAATTTTCATCTAAATATTTATATTTTCACGAAATTGCTGAATTATCAGCAAAGTAATTCAATTTTTAACCAAATTTCGTTCAAAAAAGAAATTAAGGAATTAACTTTCAGCCAAAAATAGTTGAATTTTATTTTATGGTTTCTATCAAAACTTGAATTCCTATTCGAGTGAAAAATAAATTTTACCTGTTACCAACCTGCGTATTTAAAAAATTGTTATTTTTATAAATTTGTTATTTTCGTGAATAATAATTTTTTCTGGCTCACATTAAAAATTTTTTGAACATTTGAAAGATTTAAAATGATAAAAATACATTAGAAAGAAATTTTAATATTTACGAAAACAAAACAAAAACAGAAAATGTAGTTTTTTCAAATAGTAAATAAAAATATATGAGAAAAAGCAACTAAAATCTCTCTACTGATAAAAATAGATTTAAAAAATTTAAACATACGATCTAAAGAGGTTTTAATAATAAATTAAATCTCTTTTTTTATTAAAATTTAAACTGCTAAACCGCTGTGATTCCTTATTTCTTTATTTTTAATTTTTATTATTTATAAAAAATATTTATGTGTTTATTATTCAAATTGGATCTTTGGATTTTTTTAATTTTTATGAATTCGTATTTAAATAACTTATATATTTTATATTTTACAGATAGGTACAAGAGTGGGAATTCAACTCAACAACGCGGTTGTGAAACAATTAAAAAGAGAAGAGGAACTTGGACCTAAGAAGCCTATTTATGGATTTCTCAGATAATTTTTAATACTGTTAGTGTCATTATAATTATTTTCAAAACAATTATTTTAGAATTATTCTATAATCCTTCCACTCTAGAGAAAAAATTGCACTCTCTATTTCATTTTTAATTTCATATTTATATTTTTAAATTGAAAATTTAACTGTTTACTGTCTAGATTAAAATTCGTCGCTTTTAGAAGAAAATTATTATTAATTTTTTTTTAGAAAATTTATTTCCTCGCTTAAAAATGTAACTACATTATTGTAAAATCGAAAAAACATACTCATACGATTACTTCCCGATTGTTAAATTTTCAACAAAATATGTGAACTTTAAATCATATATAGATCAATTTTTAATCAAGAAAATTAATTTTTGACCGAAAAAGGAAAATGTTCAACAAAATACATGAATTTTCTACTAAAAAAGATAAATTTTCATTTAAATAGTTAAATTTTTAATGGAATATATAATTTTTTTTAGCAAAAATGGAATCATTTAATTTTTTGTTAAACAATTAATTTTTAAGAAAAAAACGAATTTTCAACATAATAGTTTAACTTTCAATAAAGCAGTGAAATTTTTAACAACAAAAAATGATTGTTAAATATAATACATGAATTAAAAGAAGTTGAATTCTAAATCCAAAAAGACGAATCTTCTAGAAAAAAGTTAAATTTTTAAATAAATAAAAATTACTTCCACAAAATTCTTTAATTTTCTACAAATTGGACTAATTTTTCACCAAATGAATTTTTAATCTAATTTTTAAAATGAAATCATATTTTTAATTTAAAAAATTAAGTTTTTGTCACAAAAAAATGGATTTTCAACAAAATGGTTCAATATTCAACAAAAGAGGTGAATTTTAAACTAAAGTAATGCATTTCCAACCAAAAAATAAATTTTTAACAAATTAATTCAATTTTTAAGGACAAAAATTGATTTTAAAGCAAGAAGAATAATTTTGTACCGAAAAATACCAATTTTTTACCACAAAGACAAATTTGTCCGAAAAAAAATAATTTCTATTCAAAGAAAAGCCAAATATCTAGTTAAATTTTCAATGAAAGAAGTCTTATTTTCAACTAAAAATGGAATAAACAAATTTCCAGTTAAAAAAATTATTTTCGTTCTAAAAAACGAATTTTCAACAAAAACAAAATTTTCAACCAAAATGATGAATTTTTGAGCAAGAAGATTAAATTTCTAAAAAAATAATGAATTTTTACCAATATACATTAATTTTCCAACAAATATTTACATTTTCAACTAAAATAGATAAATTTTCAAATAAAAATGAAATAGTTATATTTTCAGTTATAAAAAATTAATTTTCATTTCAAAAACGAATTTTTAACAATTCAGTTAAATTTACAACTGAAGGGGCGAATTTTCAACTAAAAATGGAAGTTGAATTTTCAGTTAATTAAAATACATTTTTTTAACGATTTTGCAACACTGTATTTAAATTTTTAACCAAAGAAATGAAATTTCTAAAAAAAAGTAATAATTTTTAACCAAAAAGATTATTTTGTACCAAAAAAGACGAATTTTAAACTAGACTTTAAACAGTTCAATTTTCAGTTTAAAAAATAATAACTTTTATTTTTTAAAAACAAATTTTCAACAATGTAGTTAAATTTTCAAGCAAAGAAATGAATTTTCAACCAAAAAGATTAATTTTCAAGCAGGAAGATTAGTTTTCTGCCAAAAAAATAATTTTCATAAAAAAAAGAATATAATTTTTCAATTAAAAATGGAATAGTTGCATTTTTTGTTAATTAAAATAAGTTTTAATTTTTTTGACGGTTTTTCAAGAATGCGTTTAATTTTCAACCTACTAAATTATTTTTGTACAAAAAAAATAATATTTTTATGCCAAAAAGATTAATTTTTTAGCAGTAAATACGAATTAACAATTATTTTTATTTTGGAAAAACGAATTTTCAACCAAAAAGTTCAATTTTTAAATCAATAGTTAAATTTTCAATTAAAAAATATAAATCTGAAAGTAAAAATGAAATAGTTGAATTTTCAGTAAAAAAATTCTTACTTAAAAAAAAATTGTCAACCAAAGCAATACATTTTTTACCAAAATAGAACGAATATTCAAGCTAGAAGATAATTTTCTACTTAAAAGACGAGTTTTAACCAAATAAGTGAATTTTCATCCAAAAAGATGAATTTACAGTCAAAAGTGGAATATTAAATTTTTAGTTAAACAAACTTTAATGAAAAAGACGAATTTTCAACCAAAAAACAAATTTTCAACAAAGGAGTTAAATTTTGAAGCAAAGAAGTGAATTTTCTGCAAAAAAAAAAGAATTTTGAACAAAAAAGATAAATTTTTCACTAAAAAGGATCAATTTGCTGTCAAAAGTGGAATATATAAATTTCTAGTTAAACAAAAAATTCAGTTTACATTACGAATTTTCAACCAAAAAGATTAATTTTTAACTAAATAGTTAAATTTTCAAATTAAAAATATAAATATTAAAGTAAAAAAGAAATAGTTGAATTTTCAGTAAAAAAGAATTAATTTTTAATTTTTAAAAAACAAATGTTCAACCAAAGTAATACATTTTTTACAAAAAAAAAAAACAAACGAATATTCCAACAACCAAATAGTTAAATTTTTAACTAAAAATTAAATAGTTTTTTAGAATTGGATTTTTTGGATTACCTGAATTACTTCGAATTATCTGAATTTAAAGTCGATTTTCGAGGATGAAAATTAGAACTGGGTTATATGCCATGGCTTTCAAGTTGATTCTGGAATACTAGGATTATTTTGAAGTACTCCAGACTATTGAACTGGATTAAAAGTGGATTACTTGGATTACCTGAATTACAATTATATTATTCCAGATTGTATGTCCTGGATTACAAATTGATTTCACGGATTACAATTAGAATACTTTAGCTTAAAACTGGACTATATACCCTGGATTATAAATGGATTACTCAGCAACACTGGCATCTGAATTATAGTATATTGACGTGGATAATAGGGGATTAAACTTAATTATGTTGGATTAAACTGGATCGTATTGGATTATTATTGATTATAGTGGATTATGGAAGATAAACGGGATTATAGTGGATTAAACTGGATTGAATTGGATTATTATTGATTATAGTGGATTATGGAAGATCAACGGGATTATAGTGCATTAAACTGGTTTGTTGTCGATTCCAGTGGATTTTGTCGATTAAACTGGATTGTGGTGGATAAACGGGATGATATCGAATTAATGTGGATTATAGGGGATTAAACTTTATTATATTGGATTAAACTGGATTATAGTGGATTAAACTGGATTGTATTGGATTATTGTTGATTATAGTGGATTAAGAAAGATAAATGGGATTATAGTGGATTAAACAGTATTGTTGTGAATTAAACTGGATGATAGTGGATTAAACAGTATTGTTGTGAATTAAACTGGATGATAGTGGATTAATGTGGATTATAGAGGAATAAACTTTATTATATTGGATTAAACTCGATTATAGTGGATTAAACTGGATTGCATTAGATTATTGTTGATTTTATTGGATTATGGAAGATAAACGGGATTATAGTGGATTTCCATGGATTATTGTCGATTATAGTGGATTTTGTCGATTAAACTGGATTGTGGTGGATAAACTGGATTGTGGTGGATAAACGGGATGATAGCTGATTAACGTGGATTATGGGGGATTAAACTTTATTATATTGTATTAAACTGGATTATAGTGGATTAAACTGTATTGCATTGTATTATTGTTGATTATAGTGGATGAGGAAAGATAAATGGGATTATAGTAGATTAAACTGGATCGTCTTGGATTATTATTGATTATAGTGGATTATGGAAGATCAACGGGATTATAGTGCATTAAACTGGATTGTTGTCGATTGCAGTGGATTTTGTCGATTAAACTGGATTGTGGTGGATAAACGGGATGATATCGGATTAACGTGGATTATAGGGGATTAAACTTTATTATATTGGATTAAACTGGATTATAGTGGATTAAACTGGATTGTATTGGATTATTGTTGATTATAGTGGATTAGGAAAGATAAATGGGATTATAGTGGAATTAAACAGTATTGTTGTGAATTAAACTGGATGATAGTGGATTAAAGTGGATTATAGAGGAATAAACTTTATTATATTGGATTAAACTCGATTATAGTGGATTAAACTGGATTGCATTAGATTATTGTTGATTTTATTGGATTATGGAAGATAAACGGGATTATATTGGATTACCATGGATTATTGTCGATTATAGTGGATTTTGTCGATTAAACTGGATTGTGGTGGATAAACGGGATGATAGTGGATTAAAATGGATTATAGGGGATTAAACTTTATTATATTGGATTATAGTGGATTAAAATGGATTGTATTGGATTATTATTGATTATAGTGGATTGTGGATGATAAACGGAATTGTAGTGGATTAAACTGAATTGTTTTCGATTATAGTGGATTTTGTCGATTAAACTGGATTGTGGTGGATAAACATGATGATAGTGGGTTATAGGGGATTAAACTTTATTATATTGGATTAAACTGGATTATAGTGGATTAAACGGGTTTACAGTGGATTATAGTGGATTAAACTGGATTGCATTGGATTATTATTGATGATAGTGGATTATGGAAGATCAACGGGATTATAGTGCATTAAACTAGTTTGTTGTCGATTCCAGTGGATTTTGTCGATTAAACTAGATTGTGGTGGATAAACGGGATGATAGTGGATTAACGTAGATTATAGGGGATTAAACTTTATTATATTGGATTAAACTGGGTTATAGTGGATTAAACTGGATTGCATTGGATTATTGTTGATTATAGTGAACTAGGAAAGATGAATAGGATTATAGTGGATTAAACTGGCTTATTGTCGATTATAGTGAATTAAACTGGATTATGGTGGATAAACTGAATTGTGGTGGATAAACGGGATTGTAGTGGATTATATGGGATTAAACTTTTATTATATTGGATTACACTGTATTGTTCTGGATCATAGTGGATTAAACTGGATTGTATTGGATTATAATGGACTGTGGTGCATAAACGACATTGTAGTGGAGTAAAGTGGATTATATGGGATGAAACTGGAGCATAGTGTAATCAACTGGATTATAGTGGATTGATTTGAATTATATTTAGTCAATGTGGATTATAGTAGATTATAATGTATTTCCGAATTATAGCGGATTACTCTTGAGGGATCGTCCATATATTACGTAAGACATTTTTCTTTTGTTTATATCGCTGTGTCCTTTTCAACTTGATAAAAATATTATTTTCGTCTTTATTCAAACAACAGAAAAACGTCTTACGTAATATATGGACAATCCCTGACTCTATAGGATTAATATGGAATAGAATGGATTAAATTGGATTATAATGTATTGAGCTGGAATATAGTGGATTATTCTGAATTATTGTGGAATAGTGTGCGTAATAGTAGATTAACGTGGATTAAAGTGGATTATAATAGATGAATATGGATTCATTTTGATTATTAATGATTACAGCAGATTGTGGATAAACGGGATTATAGCGGATTAATCTGGATTGTATTTGATTATTAATGATTATAGTACATTCTGGTGGATAAACGGGATTATAGCGGATTAAACTGGAGTATAGTGGATTAATGTGAATTATATTAAATTAATGTGGATTATAATGGATTAAACTGGAATAATATTGGATTATTATTGATTATAGTGGATTGTTGTGGATAAATGGGATTATAGTGAATTATATGGGATGAAACTAGAGTATAGTGTAATCAACTGGATTATAGTGGATTAATTTGCATTATATTGAATCTATGTGGATTATTGTAGATTATAATGGATTAAACTGGAGTATAATGGAATATGCTTGATTGTATAGGATTAATATGGAATATAATGGATTAAACTGGATTATAATGTATTCAGCTGGCTTTGGTGGATTATTCTGAATTATTGTGGAATAATGTGCATAATAGTAGATTAATGTGGATTGTATTTGATTATTATTGATTATAGTACATTGTGGTGGATAAACGGGATTATAGTGGATTAACCTAGATTGTATGGGATTAAACTGGAGTATAGTGGATTAATATGAATTATATTAAATAAATGTGGATTTTAATGGATTAAACTGGACTATAGTGGAATAATATGAATTACATTAAATCAACGTGGATTATAATGGATTATGCTTGATTGTATTGGATCAATCTGGACTTCATTGAATTAACCTGGATTTTTATTATTAAACTGAATTATAGTGGATTATGTTAAATTATTGTGGAATAATGTGTATAAGCAGAGAGAAATAGAGTCACAATGCATTAGAAATATCAGTTGATAGAAACAATGGCGCCCCCTACTCGCCCGTATACCCGTGATGGTCATTTGATATATATATATATATATATATATATATATCGGTTTTAAATCCGCGAGTGATTCCAGGACTAGGTCGGTGTGCCAAGAAAACTGCACCACCGACAATGACCGACATGAAGTAAATGAAAGTGGCCCTCAACCCTTAACCAAAGATAATATCTTTGCCTTAACATAGTGCGTCGCGTGGCCGTCGTAGGTATATCGCACGTTCACAACCTGATATCAGCTTTAAGGGCATGTGACACAGCTAAATACCTATATTACCGACCACAGTTTTTCAGTTCACTGAATGTTTTTTTGAACCTAAGAACTTTTTTTGTAAGTAA
>NC_046661.1:94230338-94233265 GCF_010883055.1 Belonocnema kinseyi
GCCGTTGGAATTGATTGTTGAAATATTTTTTTTTACATCTTTTATTATTAAACTTTGTACTTTAACGTAGTTTTCTTTCGGTTCTTGCATTTCTCAAAGTTTCAGACCGATATTTTATGTAAAAAAAAGTTCGAACGTTCAAAAAAATGCCAAAATGCAGTACCTAAATGTACTTTATTGTACTCAAATACATTTCTCAAAGTTTCAGCTCGATAATTTATTTACAAAAAAAGTTCTTAAGTTCAAAAGAACATTCAGTGAACTGAAAAACTGTGATCGGTAATATAGGTATTTAGCTGTGTCACATGCCCTTAAGCAAATCTGCAAATACCTGAAGAAATTGTAGGTTATGTTTCTATGTTTACCTTTCAGCTCAACTCTCCTCATCATTGTTTTCAGGTTCTTTTTTTTTAGAGAAAAACCCGGAATTTTCCAGATTAATTTTTTACTTTTGTAGATTTTATCTACATTTTCCTAAAAAGTTATCTTTTTTTGAGTAGCAAAATCAACTATATTGATGAACACTCGTCTATTTCGAACAGCTAGTTCGATCTTTTAGATTTTTTAGTTTTTAAATTAGAAACAGTTAAATTCAGTCAAAAAATACGAATTTTCAACGAAATACTTAAATTCTCAACTAAGAAAAAGTAATTTGAGAAACAAACAGTTGAATATTCAGTTTAAAAAATTAATGAAAAAAAAAGATTTTTCAACAAAAGAAATTAATTTTGAACTAATTGTAAGATTACGAATCTTTTACAAATAAAATGAATTTTAAAGAAATTAGTTCAATTTTCAACCAACAAGTTGAATTTTCAACAAAATACTTGAATTCTCAACTAAAACAAATTAGTTTTCAACCAAACAGTTCAATTTTTAACCAAATAGTTAAATTTTCATTTAAAAAATTTATTTTTATCCCAGAATATAAATTTTCAACAAAAGAGATGAATTATGAAGAAAGTAGTTTAACTTTCAACCAAAGAGTGGAATTTTCAATCAAAGAATATCAATTTTTTACAAGAAACGCAATAGTTGATATTTCAGCCAAAGAAGATTTAAAATTATAATTTAATAAAAAATTAATTTTCAACCAAAATAACATTTTTTAATAAAATAGTTCAATTTTTAACAAACGATGAATTTTCAACTCAGATTAAGAATCTTCAACTGAAACAATGAATTTTGAAGAAAGTAGTTCAACTTTCAACCAAAAAGTTGAATTTACAATCTAAGAAGATGATTTTTTAACGAAAAATCTAATATTTGATATTACAAACAAAAAAAGATTTTGTTTTAAATTAGAAACAGTTAAATTAATTAAAAAAATACGAATTTTCAACGATATTCTTGAATTCTCAACTTAGAAAAATTAATTTTAAAACAAACAGTTAAATATTCAGTTAAAAAAAAATTAAAAAATTTTTTTTACTCAAATAAATAAACTTTTAACTAAAAGTAAGATTATGAATCTTTAACCAACAAACTGAATTTTAAAGAAAGTAGTCCAACTTTCAACAGAGTTGAATTTTCTACCTAAAAGGTTTAATTTTCAATGAAATACTTAAATTCTCAATTAAAACAAATTATTTTTTAACCAAACAATTCGATTTTTAACCAAATAGTTAAATTTTCAGTTAAAAAATTGAGTTTTGACCCAGAATATAAATTTTCAACAAAGATTATGAACCTTTAATAATGTTGAACTACTTTCTTCAAAATTCATTTTTCCGTTTGAAGATTCATAATCTTAGTTGAAAATTCATCGTTTGATAAAAATTGAACTATTTTATTAAAAAATCTTATTTTGGTTAAATATTAATTTTTTATTAAATTATAATTTAAAATCTTCTTTGGCTGAAATATCAAATATTGCGTTTCTTGTAAAAAATTGATATTCTTTGATTGAAAATTCCACTCTTTGGTTGAAAGTTAAACTACTTTCTTCATAATTCATCTCTTTTGTTGAAAATTTATATTCTGGGTTAAAACTCAATTTTTTAAATGAAAATTTAACTATTTGCTTAAAAATTGAACTGTTTGGTTGAAAACTAATTTGTTTTAGTTGAGAATTCAAGTATTTTGTTTAAAATTAATCTTGTTGGTTGAAAATTGAACTAATTTCTTTAAAATTCATTTTATTTGTAAAAGATTCGTAATCTTACAATTAGTTCAAAATTAATTTCTTTTGTTGAAAAATCTTCTTTTTTTTCATTAATTTTTTTAACTGAATTTTCAACTGTTTGTTTTTCAAATTACTTTTTCTTAGTTGAGAATTTAAGTATTTCGTTGAAAATTCGTATTTTTTGAATGAATTTAACTGTTTCTAATTTAAAACCTAAAAGATCTAAAAGATCGAACTAGTTGTTCGAAATAGACGAGTGTTCATCAATATAGTTGATTTTGCTACCCAAAAAAGATGACTTTTTAGGAAAATGTAGATAAAATATACAAAAGTAAAAAATTAATCTGGAAAATTCCGGGTTTTTCTCTAAACTCTAAGGTACTTCTTGGTGTTCAAAAATCTGGGCTATAGTTCCCGGTTTTCCCTGTTAGTGACCACCCGACTTGAAGTTGTACATTTCTTTAATTTTTTGTCACTTAAAATATGTGGTTGACTTTCTTTTTTTAAGTCAAATATTTAGGGGTTAATGTTGATAATCCAATGATTTTTCGATCGCACCTGGTGTGATAAATCTGAAAAAAAAGAACCTGAAAACAATGATGAGGAGAGTGGAGCTGAAAGGTAAACATAGAAACATAACCTACAATTTCTTCAGGTATTTGCAGATTTGCTTAATCTGGCATTAAATTGAACCAGCTATGGATAATACGAGGGTAGTTCAATAAGTCCTTAGAATGACCAACATATGGCGCGCGAATCGCTCCAAATCATCTGTTTTCAGTCAGCACCACTCCCGACTAGA
>NC_046661.1:94233365-94235338 GCF_010883055.1 Belonocnema kinseyi
AGAGCTCCAAGGAGATTATGTTGAAAAATAAAAAAAAATTTACTCAAAAAAAATTGTTTTTATACTTCATTCTAAGGACTTATTGAACTACCCTCGTAATTATAGCACAAATATACAAAAGGATTTTAAGGTGAAACACTGGACAGTTAAAAAGACACGAAATTGACTCATTTATCTGTCAGATTGTATCTGTCACAAAATTGCTTGCTTCGGGATCGAACAGTAAAATACCTGCTTCTTCTTCTCTTCTTCTTCTTCTTCTTTGGTGTTATTTTCTTTAGCACTAGGTCTCTAAGCATGTCCAGGTTTCCGCGTTGGACAGCCCTTGCTGATAACAGCAAGACCTATCCAGCCATAGCAAGTATTTATAATTTTCTAGACTTTGAAGTATGCATTTTCATGGATAGAGTATAGATGGAGCTATAGATGCTTAGCAGTGTTCGTAGAGTGGGCGGGTAATTCAAGTAGAATTGTTGTGTCCAATGTGTGTTATTTCACAACTTGTGGGGTTCATGAGTCGTAAAGCGTGAGAAATTCAAAGCATGAGGTGTATCAGTAAAGAAAAGCAAAAAGGAAGAAATCAATATATAAAATAGCAGTTTAAACTAGTAGATCGCAGTCTCTAAGAAATTTTACAATTAGATTACAAGCATAACTATTAGGTTCATATAAGAAGCTTTCCACACAGAAAGGAGGAAATTAATAAACAAAAATAATTTTGTTTCAAGAGAGTAATCTAAGAGGTAGTTGATAGGGGTATAGGAATACATAATTTTGGACTCAAATTTATTTAAGTTTATGTAAGCATTTAGTAAGAGGAAGGTATTTCTATAATTATAAGCATTATTTGTAGCTGTGGTTGATTCTAGCCTATAAAGGGATTCAAGTAATGGATGGTCTTCCATTGAAAAGACTTTTAACAGAAATTTTTTTGTTAGGAGTTGTAAGCGGCGAAGAGGGGAGGCTCTTTTAGTTCAGCGAACATGACCGGGATAGGGGTGGATATACGATAACCAAGAATTAATCTTAGAATTTGATTTTGTAGTTTGCAGATCTTATCATATGGTTTGCAGCTATAGATTGTTAAAGCTTGGCATCCATATTCAAGAAAGCTTCTAATTAGAGAGTGGTACAGCATACGCAAGGTTTTGGGATTAGCGCCCCACTAAGTTCCCCTAAGAAATTTAATGACATTGGTAACTTTATGAATTCTGTCTATTAGGTATGTAAAGTGAGGTATCCAAGATAGCTGGCAGTCGAAAAGCAGTCCTAGGAAGGTCACTTCATAAGAAAGGGAAATTCTGTTATTGTCTAAAGTTACATGAGAATCCCTTGGGATGCGATTCTTGTTAGAGTTAAAAATAACTAACTTAGTCTTTTCAACTGAGATATTGAGACCTCTTAATTTTTTAAAATTTTGTAGATGTTATATAAGGTTGGACTTGAGACGCATCCTTGGGGGAGACCTCTCTGGAAATTATATGGGCCTACATTTGAGTTGTTAATTCTAAAGAACACATTCCTTTCTATAGTTAGGTTTTCAAAAAATTTGCAAATTTCCCAGGGGACATCCAGTTCTCGCAAGTCATTAATTAAAATATTAGAGACCACCTTATCATAAGCCGCTTCTACGTCGAGGAACAATGCTGCTGTGTAAGAGTCTTCTGCGAAGGAGGTATGAATTTCTGTGGATAGGATGACAAGACTATCACTACAAGATCGATTCTTTCTAAATCCAAACTGAGAGTTATGGATTAGCATTTGGTTTTCAAGCCACCAATTTAAACGATTAGTAATCAGTCTCTCCAAAAGTGTCAAGAAGCAGGATGCAAGAGCAATAGGACGGAATTTGTGTGGGTTTGGTTTAGGGTTTAGAAAAACGAGGTAGTTACTCCAAGATTCAGGAAAGGAACCTTCATTCAGGATTAAATTGTAGACTCTTAGAAGTTGACTGAGAATATTATCAGGAAGAT
>NC_046661.1:94235438-94236562 GCF_010883055.1 Belonocnema kinseyi
TCTTTCTATGAAATCCTTCATTTTTGTTACGGTTTCTGTGTTTGCAGTGGAAGTGGTAGGTGAGGGAGGAGATAATAATCTATGTCTGAAGCCTCGAATTTTATTTCAAACGTTAGAAAGCTTAGAGGTTGAAGATAAGGATGCACAAGAAGATCTAAACCCTAGTATTTTGGTTTTTTTGAAGGTTCGTTTTGTAGTGGCTTCGAATTTTTGAAGGTCCAGAAAGTTCTCATAGGTGCACCTGTGGCGGTATCTGCTAAGTTTGGCCTTTCTTTGTCTTTCAAGTTTGGTGCATTCCTCATTCCACCAAGGTGGGGAATTTGGATGATTTCGGGAGGATTTATTTTCTATTTTTGGACCTGCTCTGTGGAGGGCTGTATCAATTAGGTCAAAGAGGTTATAGTATGTTTGAAGGGCTATGAAAGGAGTTAAAGTAACATGCGTATCTGCATCATCGAATTGAACAGCTTTTAAGGTTTCATAGAAGGTGGTCGAACAAACCTTTTTTAGGTTGTACTTATGAGAGAAGAACTCGAAGAAAGAGAAAGAAATTCCAACGGCAGTGGAGATCGGGAAATGATCACTGCCCATTTTGTCTTGTTCAAACTTCCAGTCACTAAGAGGAAAGAGGTTGCTTGAAACAATAGTGAGGTCTATAGCTGATTTGGCTTCGTAAGGACGAGTGAAACATGTAGGAGAACCATCATTGAGAATGCTGAGAGTAGAATTCCCAATGGCCTCCAATAATTTGTTTCCAAAAGAAGAGGATACATCGCATCCCCATGATTGATGATGGCAGTTGAAGTCTCCTCCGATAAATATAGAGGGGAAATGTCCTGAAATTGAATTGAAAAAATTGTCCCAGTCAATAGAGCTATTGGGGGCTCTAGGATTTCTATATATATTAATTATAATGAGTTCGCCCCAATTAGAGGGGATAGAAATAGCACGTGTATCCAAATGGTCCGGAACTTCATAGACGGAGTTTGAGTGAATGGAATGTCTTTCCTAATTGCTATTACTAAACCGCCACCCATGTGATTGGTACGATCTTTTCGAATGACGTTAAAGTTTTTTAGAAAGAAGTTATTTTTATTTTGGAGCCAAGTTTCATTTAACAATAC
>NC_046661.1:94236662-94238115 GCF_010883055.1 Belonocnema kinseyi
ATTCTTAACACACTGCTTCGCTCTCTTGTGTATTTCAAGAGAACCAATCACTAACTAAACAGGGTGATAAAAAATCTATCTTCTGAACTTCTCTACAAGAAAAGCAGGTGGGTGTTTATTAGAGCGCCGGCCTCCGGGCCAGTGGGCTTCATTCTAAGCATGGGGTCCCATACTCATAAAGTTAGATGAAGATTTAGATGAATTTGACGAAACCAATGCTAATCTAATTCACAAAGCTCTCATGCAGGAAATCGCCTCTACACAGAATCCTCAAAATCTAACCTCCCAAGTAATAGTTCATCCTAACCTATCTTTTCCGAACATAGACTCCGAAATGGATACGAGTATCTCCTCAGAAAATACAAACAATGTAGCTCCTAATCTTAATCACAATGAAAACGGGAATCCTTCTGAGCAAAGCCCTCATTTGGCTCTAAATAAAGTGAAAGCTACCAACAAGAAAACTCTAGATGACCCTCATAATGAAAGTAATACTTCCAAATCGAGACATACAAGACAAAATTAACCCTAATCTCAAAGCCCACATCCCTAACTTTAGAGTCACTCGTTTAGGCATAATGAGAAATGTGCCTGTTGATTTCTCAATAGAAGAAATTAAAGAACAATCAATTAGTTCTGCCCCTATCATCGAAGTCAAACGCTTCGAATGGAAAGACAAAGAGGGAAATTCAACTCCTGGTACCACAGTTCTCCTTACCTTCGATGGTCAAATCTTACCACAAGACATTAAACTTTACTTCCTTTTCCTCCGTGTTGATCCTTATGTCACTCAACCAAAGATTTGCTACTCCTGCTACAGACACGGACATGTAAAAAGCATTTTCAAAAACCCGCGATGCTTATACTGTGGCGAAAAACCCCACGACATAGGTCAAATCTGCATCAAAGTCTCTGATAATCCTAAATGTCTTAATTGTGATGGATCACACTGGGCCACTGATAAATCTTGTGGAAAATACGTAGAAGAAAAAGAAATTAGGAAAATCGCGGCCTATAAAAACATTGGAATCAAAAGTGCAGCTTTTCTGCATAATCAAGAAAAACTAAATCGAAATCCATCACCAAATCTAACGACCCCACACTTTGACTTCTCTAATTTTCCTGACTTAGGAGATGTAAGTCTTGAGAAGCTAAATCAAAACCAAAACCAAAATTTTTCGCACCAGCACTATAGTAATGCTCTCAAAAAAAAACCCTCTTCCCCGACCCATCGTTCCTTTACCCCCTCCTCCTCTCCACTTCCTCACCGAAAAAACACCAATCCATCACAATCGGAATCTCAATCTACTCAGTCTTTCTCCTACCTTAACTCGAGAGAACCCAGCCCTTATGGTAATGGAATTCTTTTACAGAATCGACCACTTAGCTCCCCATCTAGATCTCCTACCCCACCCCTCTCATCTTCTGTCAATAACGAAAATCTCGTAAATAT